>NC_088868.1:14466213-14766213 GCF_032884065.1 Artemia franciscana
TCATTAAAAACTGTCAAAAATATCTCTTAATATGACTCAAACTTACCTTTAATAGCAACCCAACCCCTGCCCCCTGGAACTGGTCACTAGGGCCCCCACCTTTCTTTAATTCACGCTGGTTTTTGCTTGTATTTTATCATATATCAGTTTTCTTCACGTTTTATTTTTAGTTTGACGAGTTTTAATTGCTTTGTTCTGTGAGTTCATTATTTTATTTTTTTATCAATAAAACTTGTATATACAATAAAAAGTTTGTGTCTTTTAGATTTCTAGTTCCATGAAGAATCTTCAATACCTAATCATTTACCCAATGACATATATAAAGCTAATACTTTATAACATCTCACTGATTCAATAGCTAATTTAAACTGTATGGGTCAAGCGAGAAAATTAACAACACTGTAACATGCAGATGCACATCAAATGTAGCCAATTTTTAGTAATCTATTTTCTCACCTGCTTTCCAATTAATGCAGACATAGAAAAACGCCCAATCCATGTAATTATTCTAGAGAATCGGGCAGGGAATTCTCCGTGCGTGGAATAGGCTATCGCGTAGAAAGTATTCGTCAAATAAAAATGTTAGAACAGCTTTCTTGGTCCAGCTTTCTACTGCTCCATTCCGTTGAGGGGAAATATCTTTCAAATCCTAATGATGACAAAAATACTTAAAATATAAAGGCTCCCTGAGAAAAAGAAAAACATATTGAAAGAAAATGAAATACTGAAGAAAAAACTCTTAAAGTATGATTTAACATCCCACATGCGCTTCCTCATTATGTAATATCCCGCGTTAATGCCACCATTACGTAGCACCCATGTGTACATTGTTATTACGTAGCACCCCATGTGTGTGTCCTCCTCAGTTGCAAGCGGGGACTCTCCGCGGACCCCTGAAGAAACAAGTCACGCGCAAATGTGTCATTTTCAGCCATAATTGGGTGTTCTCCCTTGACTAGCAGACACCCCCCTCGCTACTAGCTGCTAGGAGATGAGTGAAATTGGATGCTAGTGCGCCGGTTGAATTGGATGCTAGGCCCCGTTAGAATTGACTCTTAGGTACCCCGTTTGAATTGATTATTGGGGCTCCCGTTGAAATTGACTGCTGTGGCCCTCTTGGAATTTGAAGGTAGGTCCCCAATTGTTAGGCTATGTTAGGAGCCCGGTCAAATTGCATGCTAGGGCTCCGATGGAATTTGATGCTAGGGCTCTGTTGGAATTGGATACTAGCCCCCCTCCCCGTGGAATTGTTTGCTAGAGCCTCCATTGGAATTGACTACTAGGAGTCTAAGTTAAAGTTGCATCCTAGGGTCCCCAGTGGAATTCAAGAATAGGGCCTCCCGTTGATTAGGTTAGGAGCCCAGTGAAATGGGATGCTAGGGCCACGATGGAATTGGATACTAGTGGCTCTGTCAGAATTAGTTGCTGGTGCTTCCGTCAGAAATGACTTCTAAGTGCTCCCTCTCCTGGTGGAAAAGGTTGCTAGTGGTTTGGTTGAATTGGTTGCTAGGGCCCCGGTGGAATTCTGAAGGCTCCCCACTCTTGGGCCCTAAAAAATTCTTCCTAGCCCTCTCGAATTTTTAAATAATCAGATAAACTATGATGTAATGTTTACATTTGCATTTTGACTAACGAATCATGAACGTTTTCCCTTACATCTCTAGGTCTTTAAACAATCAAAAAACTATGACCTAACGTATGCATCTTGACGAGCAGACTCTAACAAGTCCCATTGGCTAACAACCACGTGCATCCATTTGCATAAATGAACAAACCTTATTACGACCAAATTAACAACAAAAAAAATCCTAAAGTAAAGAAACCCTATCACGTAATAAGCGCCTGCGTCTTGAGGAAGTTTCTAATAAAAAGTGTTTGGATCGGGATTCGAAGGTAGAGGGCTGGCTTTAAATCGGAAATCCCCTTACTACTTCCTATTTCCTAAGCGCATACGTTTTAAAATAGTACTTGACCAGTTGGATGTCTGTATTATCTCAGCTGAGGTAATATACAATAGCAAAAAGTCCTATTCTCTCCGTTGAAGATTTTTGACACACATCTAAAACCGCAAATTTCATGACCTCGACTTCACCCACGCGCAATGACGAATGTATCCCATGGAAAACTGTGTGAAGCTTCCCAAATTGCGTGCTATGAAATGTGTTTCATGTTTGGAGAAACATTTCGCTATTGTATATTACCTCTACTGTGCTGCATTAAATACATTTTTTCTGTCCTTGTCTCCGGGGAGCTGTGATAAGTCATACCAATCTTGGCATGCTTATAGCACACTGGTCACCGTCCAACGTTCTCATCCTTAATCTGCACTCCCTTGAACACTCTATAACAGGCTTTAAATGTTTCAATCCTGTTAATAACAGCACACTTACGTTTCAGCCTTACATTCATAACACTGTTGACATGCTTTGTTATTTTTATTTTATAAAACGATCGATTTTGTTTCAGCTCCTTATTTCTCGAATATAAATTCTTGGTACCCAATAGTAGGCTATAATTCAAGAAAAATCTTAACAATTTTGTCTGGGAGGGAGGGGGAAAAGGACAGCTTGAATCTGGGGTAGGAGGTAGGGTGGTTGTGGTATAGATGTGTTGTGGAAATCTGTTGAGGGAGTCTGCTGTACTGTTAGGTTCTTTCATTCCTTTTTTTTAGTTATTATTGTTTAACAGTTGATGATACTGGCTAGTATCTTACCCTGCACGCTAGCAGAAACGTCGATTTTGTCATAAGTGCGCGGTTTGCATTGTGTAAAAATTGTATTTCTATATGAGATAAAGAAACCTAAACCTAGCCATAGCTGACAGTTTTAAGACTATTAATATATATATATATATATATATATATATATATATATATATATATATATATATATATATATATATATATATATATATATATATATATATATATATATATATATATATATATGTGTGTGTGTGTGTGTATATACTATGTTCCTTCTGATGTGGGAACATAATAGAATATGAAATGAAAACGAATATTTTCACGGCCCCGATGCTCTGATCATAAAAAAAACATTGTATCTTCAGGGCGTGAAGGATTAGTACCTTCTAAATGACCGTGGCAACCCTGGTTGTCTGGTATTAATGAATCCTGTAATGTATTTTAAATTCGCATAAAACTGCTTGTTAGCTAAGATTTGCCTTGTATACGGTGTATTACTAATGGTACTTTTTCTTTTAATTTGAATAATAGTTCTTGATAGTCAGGATTTAAGATTCCTGTTGGTATCTTTTTATTGTATCCGATAAGTGACTCCTCTGTGACATTAAAATCTATTAAAAAAAGAATGATTAACACTAAAACTCAATGCAGCTTCAATGAGAGTTCTGACGATGCGAAAGGTATTGTAAAAATGACGGTATATGTCTCGCAAAGCGAATCATGAATCTTAATTCCCCACCACCCTGTGTTGCGCCCTGATAGATAATAAACAAAAATTCCTTGCGAAAAGAAAAGAATAAAAAAGGAAAATATTATCAGACATTCTACCTTACTGATTGGGATGAAATCGAAAAAAAAATTGAAGTAAAATGTCGGCATGTTTATCAGTTACAGCTGATAAACATGCTTTAAACAAAAGCTGTGGCGTCCGACTACTTCCGCCATTTACCCAAGCCAAATTAATCAAACACTATAAGAAAACTTGGAAAACTATAGGTTCTATCAATATATTAGCTCTACGACTATCTACCTTGGTTCTACTGCCCTAGCAACGATGTATGGACGGATAATAGATTAGAGATATACAATCCTAATAAGGGGGGAATTAATCCCAGATTTGCCTCTCACTCAATTGGACTATCTGTCTTGGCTTTTTCTACAATTAGCCACGACTTGATGCCCACAACTATTCCATTTCAATTCAAAAATTCCAATTTAATGGGAACCTCAAATCCTCTTCCTTTTATTCCTCATTTGAATGAATCAATATTGTTTGTCCAGGCTTTCGCAATACGCTATCAGCAATATCACGGGAATAGTTAGGGGGCTCAAGTTGAAACACTCGGCGAAGAAAGGGGAAAGTGAACCCTTTACAGGGTTTTAGGGGTCGTATCCACACACTTATTTTTGGTAATTTTCGATAATTTGGAAATTTGATTATTCATTTTAATTCCTGTTCTCTTTAGCTTTTGTCTATTCGTCCATAGTAGTAGGCTATCTATTGTTTTCTAAGTTGAATGTGATTACTTATTTTGAATATCTTCTTGTTTTAGGTTTAATTTATTCATATACCTTGGCGCTTTAAGTTTAACTCAATTATTTGACTTCTTTTCTGTTCATTTCCAGCTTTAAAATGATATTTTACTTTTCTCGGAAAAACTTTTTTAAACCATTTTTAATTAATTAATGAATAAATTCCTTTCCAATTTTAGATGAACATAGTTCCGGAGGATTTTTTCGCATTTTGTTGTCCAAAAAGCACCCACAAACACCATAAATATTTATGGACTTTTACAGACGATTCGTCCACACAGCGTGAATATAGTCTAAAATAATAACATTCCATTCAAATTTCCAACGAACATCGAACAAAATGGGTGCTGCACAGAATCTCAGTCCGAGATCAGTCTTTGGGTAGGGGGTTGGAGCAGAGAAAATATGGAGCTTTCTATTAAGAGCTAAGGCGGCGAATGTGGCCCACATTTATGTAACCTCTTAGTCTTCCTAGTTTTGGTAATCGATTTTCCAATTTCAATTTTGATCTTCCAATTTCAATTTTGTTGGTTGAATAAACATACTTTTTTTACTTTTATTTTCAAGATCTTTAATTTCCAATGTGGTTTCGGGACTGAGATAGAATGAAAGGTTGGCTTTTCATAGATATACTAATTTTTACAATAGCTTTATTCATTTCTCTATTATCATAGGTAGCGCCATAGCGTTGCCTAAGTAAAGAGCGATATGGGCACAATGCATTATTTTTTTTTGTTTTTATTTTAGACCAGGGCCTTTCGTATAGAAGGAGTTGTCGTAGAAACTTCGAAAAGCGCTCAGTCTATTGGAAATTGAAGGTGCTAGTGCCCTTTTTAAGAGTCAAGATGATCAACACATGCCCTCAGGGCATGTCTCGTAAGTTTTGCCCTGTGCGTGTGTAAGATTTTTATAGAAAGAGTCGCATAAGCTTCGGAAGGAGCTTATTGGATTACTTATCAGAAGTTCTAGTGCCCTTTCTAAGAGTCAAAGTGATCAGAGGGTAGCTACCCCACCCCACGCCCATCATTCCCCCATTCGAATCTAAGCAAAATTTTGAGATAACTATTTTGTTCAGCGTAGATAAAAGGTCCGGGAATTATGTCTTTGAGGATGATACCCCCCCCCAGAGACCTCAGGGCAAAAGTTTCAAGTTATGTCCTGGTAGTATATAAGATTTTTATAGAAAATGTGGTTTTATAGGCTTCAGAGGGGGCTTATTGGATGGGTAATCAGAAGTTCTAGTTCTCTTTTTAAGAGTCAAAGTCGCCACGGGCAGCTACCCCCACGCCCATCATTCCCCCAAACACATCAACATTCTCTTCAGCGTAATTGAAAGATCCAGTAATTGTATATTTGAAGATGAAAACCCCATCAAAGCCCCCAGGGCAAGGGTTGTAATCTATGCCTCTGGGGCATATACAATTTAAATAGATTGGGTGGTAGTACAAACTTCGGGGGAGGCTATTTGGATTTGATATCAAAAACTCTAGTGTCATTTTTAAGAATCAAAATGACTGGAGGGCAACCCCCCTCTAACACCCTCACTTCCCCAAACGCATCCAATCAGAATGGTGATATAGCCATTTTGTTCACAAAAATCCAAAGTGCATATAACAATCACTTTGGGTTTGGCACAATCTTGCAGAGCCCAGGGGCAGGGGTTATAAGTTATACCCCGGGCATATAGGTTTTTATGGAATGGATGGTTGCATAAACTTCGGGTCGTGAGGGGATCATTCAATAGGAAGCTAAATATCTAGTGCCTTTTTAAGAGTCAAAAGTAAACGGTGGTCAACAAGCACCTCCCTCACAAGCCTATCATTCTCCGAAACAAATCCAGTCAAAATTTTAAGAGAACAATCTTGTTCAGCATTTTTGAAAAGCCCAGTAATTATGTCTCATAAGATGTTAACCTCTCCACAGTCTTCAGGCTAAGGACTGTAAGTTAGCCAATTCGTTCATTGCTTATATAGTATATGTTATTGAGAAAGGTGTGCATGTTTGAGCATTATTTTTCAAAAAGACGAGGGGCGTTTAGGTGAGACTTTCAAATAATTCCAAGGAGAGTCCTTAACTAAATCAAACTACGTTATGTGTATACGGATAGTCAAAAAGGGCGTAACTCATGAATGACTAGGTATATTAATTTGGAAAATTCAGGAAATGATAAGGGAGATGAGCAAAAAGGGAATATTTGCATACTGCCACTACTACTAAAATTACCACGCTACCACTACTACTGCTACCACACTGCTCCATTTGCAATATTTAGGGAAAATTTGAGCCAAATCAAAAGACGTTATAAGTGTGCACATTGTCAAAAGAGCGTATCTCAAGAATTGAAACACGCGGAATAACATATAATATTTGTGAGCAATGAACGAATTGCCTAGCTTTTGGCAATACATTAATGCGGGCACAATGTATTATTTGTTTATTTTTTTGTTCAGTTTTTCAATCGAGAGAGTTGTCGTACAAACTTTGAAAATTGCTCATTTCAATTGGAAATTGAAGGAACTAGTGCCATTTTTAAAAGTCGAAAGTCCAAATACATCCAGTCAAAATTTCTAGACAACCATTTTGCTCAGTATAACAGAAGAGTCCAGCAGCTCTGTCTCTAGGGATGTTGGGTAGGCTGTTCCAACACCCCACACTTATGTAATTGGCCCATTATGTTCAAAACTAAAAGTTGCTTTAAAACGAAATCAAAAAGCCCTGTGTGCATGGTTGCAAATAAAACCCCCAAGCAATATACCGAGAAGGACTGGGGGTATTAATTTGAAACATCCGGGGCTACTACTATTACTAGTTCAGCTCTCACAATTTAAATAAATCCTAATATAGGTGTATCCAGGTTGTCAAAGAGAATGGATGAAATTTTGTGGGAATGATATTAAGTCTTATTTTTCAGGTCAATTTGAGCATATATGCACTTTAATTAAACAATACTATTTGTGTCAGAATTAAAAATTGTTGAAAAAAGTTTTTTTAAGATATAAAAAGCGATTCAAACAATAGATTCTTATAGACTAAAAACAGAAAAGATATAAAACAATGTTATTTTTTTTTTTTCATGTAAAACACTATGTCAATAATAAACAAGTTTTTCAAAGAAAAGTAAAGAGATCCACTAAGCCAAAATTTAGCCTCAAGCAAAGATGAAGGAAAAATTGAACAAAGAGTAGAGCGAGAATTGCAGAAAATTAGAGAAGAACTAGAAAAGAAACGAAAGTCTAAGACAGAAAATAAAGAGGCTACGAAGAAAGCGCTAAAGAAAAATCCTAAAAGGAAAACAGCTGACAAAACGGAAGACGACGAAGATAGTGAAAAAGAAGAAGAGAACGCAGATGTGTGGCCTCGTAGCCAATCTACACCAGGAATTACAACAAGGGGAATGAAACATAATAAAAACAGACAGTTCGAGAAAAACGAAGAAAAAGAGAAAGAATCCGGAACGTTGAAACGCAACGAAAATGTGGAAGCTGTGCTGAATGGCGTTACACCGGTGCTAGCGGTGGACAAGTACGTGGATAATACATTGGGGGGTATGGTAGAGACAGAAATGAATACATTAACATCATCTAATGGCTCAGAAAAAGAGAACAAAAAAGCGACAATTTGTGAGGAAGAAGAGTATGAAACGAGAATAGAATCGAATCCAAAAAACTTATACGTTTAAATGTAAATGGACTAAAGCAAAGAAAGAGACAGCAGCTTTCAAGATACTTTCTGATGGCGGAAAGTATACAATTAGCTTTTATATGAGGAAGTGATACTGGTAACTTAAAAGGCATTGAACCCAAATACAAATACATAACAAACACTTGTAATTTTGGTGGTAGTGTAGCAGTGGTATATAACCCTTAGTTTGACCCAGAATATGTCAGATTCAACGAAGCAGGAAAATTATCAGTTGTTTGATCAATGGAAGAACATATCTCAATGTTTATGCGCCATCCAGATCCCAAAATAAAAAAACCAAAGAATAATTTTTCCGACAAGATATTGCAGCATTTATCCCAAAAAATACTGATGAATTGATATTACTTGGAGATTTTAACTGTGTAACAATTAAGAAAGATGTCATAGCCCGAGAAGAGAATATTTGCAGAGCAATGGTTGAGTAAATAAATGGACTGGAACTGGTAGATATCAGGGAAGAACTTAAGAAGACAAATAGCTTTACAAGAATAAATTGGGTAGGAAAACATGGAGGTGGAGCAAGACTTGACAGAGTTTATGCATCAAAAATAACAAAGTGTGGCAAACATGGAATACAAGATAGTGTCTTTCATGAACCACAGCGCAGTGTTAGTGACATACAAAAATGAAAAAATGCAAGAAAGAAGAAAAAAATCTACATGGAAAATGAATCCTAGGAAGTAATGAATGTGAGAAAAAGATAGGGAAGATATTGAAATCGATGAGGAAAAAGGATACCAAGTTGCTACCCGAATACTGGAAACATACGATAAAGTACAGAATTACGCAAGAGGTAAATGCAATGTCAAAGGAACTATCAAGAACTGGCGACGAGAATCTGAAATTTCTTTATAGACTGGATATGAACTAAAAAGAGAGATAAATGGAGTAAAAAATTGCAAATAAGGAATATCTCGAGACTCACTTAGGGATAAGAGAAATAAAACAAAAGAAGGCAGATGTTCAAAGGACAGGAGCGAAATCGAGGACCAGATAAAGAATGAACAACTAACAACAGCACGTATTTGCAAAGAGAAAAAGAAAGCAAAAGAAATCAATCTTAGACAGGTTAAAAAGAAAAATGAGGAAACAACTGAGAAAACGGAAGATATCCTGAAACGAGTGAAATCCTACTATAAGAATGTAAATACAAGAGAGACAGAAGAAGAAAAAGAGAGAGTGGACGAATTCTTTCGGAAGATTGAATATAATCAAGTGATAAAGGGAAAAAAAGTCACACTAACGGCTAAATTAACAAAAGAAGAAATAAATAAAGCTGTGCCGGACACAGATAATAATAAAACACCAGGACTTGACGGAATACCTTACGAATTTTATAAAACACATATCGAAAAAATCGCAGAAAATCTGCCAGATATTTTTAGGAAATTATAAATAACGATGAAATCAAGATACAGTGTTTAAGAATGATAAAATTAATACATAAGAAAGATAGCCATGGAGACCTCAACAAATGGAGGCCAGTTAAACTATAGAATTACGTTTAAAGTATTAGCAAACCGTCTAGAAAAGGTGCTACCATCCATACTAAGTTTAAACAAAAGAGGACTAGAAAACTTGAAAACAGCAGATATGTTGTCTAATATAAAAGATGCAATAATACATGCAGGAAGTCGAAAGGAAAAATAAAATAATGGAGTTCAGGATAACGAGTTATGATATTAAAAAGGCCTTTGATAAAATAAGAAAAAAAATTCTAGAATGGATCATGAATTACTACGGTTTCCATGAGACACTCATAAAATGGATAAATAGGATAATTGAAAAAATAGTACAAGTAATTTGTGTGGATAGCGATGTTACCAAAGAATTTGAAGCAGAAACTGGAGTGCGACAAGGATGGCCACTGAGTCTTTTACTGTTTGAACTATATTTTAATCCGTTACTAAAATATCTAGGAAAGGAAATAAATGGGATTATAATAGAAGATGTGGCGGTGAAATTGAACAGTTTTGTGGATGACCTGACAACGCACACGGAAACTGAAGATGATTTCAAAGTGGCCGTTCAGTCTATAGATAAATATAGTAACATCTTCAAGCTACAGCTCAATAGAAATAAGTTGAAATGCTATGATTGGGAGACGAAGTAGAAGAGATGTATGAGGATATCCCGAGAAAAAAAATTAAAAATAATCGGTATGATTTTTCAAAGAATTTGGAACCACACGGAAACTGAAAACTGGATAAATACGATATCAAAATTCAAAAATGTCCTTAGACAAGGATATGGAAGAGGTGTGACTGTTCACCATAAGGCCCAGTATGTGAATACTTATGCTTACCCAGTTTTATAGTATCTGTCCTTTGTTTCGCAACCATAAAAGACACATCTAAAGCAAATTGTGAGTGCAATTTACCGGTACATATGGAATGAAAAATTGAAAACAGAAAATATGTTCATACATAGAAATCATGGAGGTCTTATTATATCTTTGAGGATGACTCCCCCCCCCGCAGAGGCCTCATGGCAAGGGTTATAAGTTATTTCCTGAGGGCATTTAATTGATAACGGGCAAAGATTAATTTGAAAGAAAAAAACAAAGTTTTTCTGAGAAAAGTAAAGTGTAAAGTTGGAATTCCCTCCATACAAGTTATGATACAGTTTCTGAAGCTAGCCTGTAGTCCTAATTCTATTAAGATAGCTTAACTTCGAACTTGCCTACAAAACAATCATGAAATGTCCCTAAAAGGCTTTATTTTTATACAGTAAAAAGTTTCCTTGAAATATGTTTCAAAAAAAGCACTAGTTTTCTATAATCCTGCAAACACGGAGAAATACAATCAGTTGGTTTACTTGTACTAGTTTTATTGATGTATAATAGATAAACCATGAAGGAATAATATTTGTTTGTTTTTAGTTCTATCTTCGCTTCTTATTTCCCCCAGATTTTTTTTTTTTTTTTTTTTTTTTTTTTTTTTTTTTTTTTTTTTTTTTTTTTTTTTTTTTTTTTTTTTTTTTTGATTAATCTGAAGACATGGATAAACTAGAGCCCTTCGGACATTATAGAGCTCTTCGTACTATAGGGAAAAAACTAATTTAAAACGAACATAAATTATTCCTTATATAAAGGGGGATACCCCCTCCAAAATCCCTTGCTCGCTACGCTGAAGTCTTTTAATGCTCTAAAAAAGCTTCAGATTCCAAAATGAAATTTCTACTTAAAGAATTGGGACAAAAAGTCAAAATTGAGCGTTAGGAGCGAAGAATTGAGAATGGGGTATCCCGCCTCCTATTTGAAAATGATTTCTCTTCTTTTAATGTTAAGTGTTGCTCCTTGATTTCAGTTGAAAAGAACTGTTCTTTCTTACTTAATTTATCGCTTTCAAACCATGACAAGAAACTCGCCTTCCCCCTCCGTGGAGAATTTTTCCCCAACGATGAAATCTTTCCCCGAAAAACTTTTCCATGGATATTCCTCCCGCGTTACATTCCACCCCCAGACAATTCCCTACTCGCTAAAAACTCACCCCAGAAAATTCTCCTTTCATTTGAAAAAAACAAGTTTTTTATTTAATCTCTGATCGTTTTCAAATCATTCCAGAAACCCCCTCCATCAAAGTTTTTCTCGGAATACCTCCTCTTGTGTAAAATTGACCCACGGAAAATCTCTCTCCTAGAGCCCCGTCCCCACGGAGAAATCCCCCAAACCAATTCCCTCCCTGCTGAGAATTAACCTCGGGCGATTCCCCAGAAAATTCTCTTCACATATAAAATTGAGTGGCCAAGAAACAGTCTGACAAATAAAAAGTATGTGCAAATGACGGGGAAATTGCATGACTTTTAGATTTTACCACAGGGGCTGCAGGGGATCATGTCATTCCCAGAAACAAAGCTATTGGACTGTTCAATTAGAATGAACAAAATGACTATCTTAAAATTTTGATCAGATGCCTTTGAGGGGGAAAGGAGCATGAGAGAGGGCTAGTTAACCTCTAACCTCTTCGACCACTCAGAAAGGGCATTAGAACTTTTAAATTCCGTTGGAATGAATCCTCCTCCGATCTTCGAGAACCATTGTTTCCATACGATCACCCCTGGGAAAAAATCACAAAAAAAGCAAATAAACACGCATCGGTTATCTCTCTTCTGGCAAAGACCAGGAAATTTCACATTTTTACGATAGCAGCTTGAAACTTCTCCGGTTCCCCGATATACCAAATCTGATGGTGTGATTCTCATTAAAATCGCTTGACTTTCCCGAGGCGTTTTCCCCTTTGTCAAAAATCAGGCAAATTTCTCAGGCTTGTAGCTTTTGTTGTAGTATTTAAGTTTATAAATGTTAAATATTTGTAATGACCAGAAAGAGCCAATTTTTTACGTATCAGTTATACTCAATTTTTTTTTTTTTATTTTAGAGATTCGATTACTATTTGGCCGAGTCGCTCCTTACTTACAGTTCGTTACCGCGAACTGTTTGATTATATACTACGTTTTTTATGTCAGTTATAGGTCAGACTAGGCTGCTAATGGTTTTATAAATGAGTCTGGTGTTAGCTAAAATGTCAGCGTTAATTAAATCTCATCGTAAATAGCTACCCCAAAAAAATCAAAATTTCTACAGCTCTAACTCTTGGAATTTTTTCTCGACTCAAAGACTCTGCTTGGCTCATAGCCCCATTATATGAATGACACTGTTTTTACTGTGTATTCAGTCAAGGACGTATCGAGGACGGGGATGTTGGGGGTTTTACCCCCACAAAAAAAAATAAAAAAATTGTCCAACTCATAAAACCGTAACAAAAATGCATATAAGCTAATTTATGACACATTTGCCCAGGTCGTTGCCAATTTATGGTGCCCAGTTTTTTTTAAGTGCCCAGGTCGTTGCACTTATTTGCTTGCCCCCACCACCTGTTTTGGTTTAGCTTCCCTTTTAATTTTTATTTGTTTTTCGTGTGTTTATATTTCGCTCTTTTTTTGTGCTTTTTTGGACTTTTTTTAGTGTCCCTTTTAATTTGTAGATTTTTATATTTATTTATTGTTCTTTTCTGTATTTATTTACTTATTTTGTCCCCTTCCTTTTTTTCTGAATTATATTTGTTTAAGTTTAGTTTGACCGTTTTTTTTTCTTTTTGACTTTTTAATTAACTTATTACAGTTTATTTATGGACTCATAATTGATTATTCATAATGATTTTTATTTTTCGTTGTTTTTTTTTTGGCATTGTCAATGTAACCATGTATTTTGTCGACTCCGAAGTCCGAATTTGGCCCTTTGAGGGCTTGTGATAGAGATCTTTTGGAATAAAAATATCTTATCCTCTTACATTATCTTTCATTTTTAAAGTTTTTCAAAGAAACGAAAAGATTATTCCCCCCCCCAAAATAAAAATCCAGGAAACTCTAAAAAATAGAATTTTGATGCCAATAGCTACATCAAAAGAATTGAATTTTAATGCTGATTTTAAATATATAAATTTCATCAAGTTTAGTCTTACCCATCAAAAGTTACGAGCCTGAGGAAATTTGCCTTATTTTAGAAAATATGGGGATGCACCCCCTAAAAATCATAGAATCTTAACGAAAATCACATCATCAGATTCAGCGTATCAGAGAGCCCTACTGTAGAAGTTTCAAGCTCCTATGTACAAAAATGTGGAATTTTGTATTTTTTGCCAGAAGGCATATCACGGATGCGTGTTTATTTGTTTGTTTTTTTTTTTTTGTTTTTTTTAGGGGTGATCGTATCGACCCAGTTGTCCTAGAATGTTGCGAGAGGGCTCATTCTAACGGAAATGAAAAGTTTTAGTTTCATTTTTAAGTGACCAAAGAATTGGAGGGCACCTAGGCCCCCTCCCACGCTAATTATTTTCTCAAAGTCAACATAGCCATTTTATTCAGCGTAGTCGAAAAACCTTATAACTATGTCTTTGGGGACGACTTACTCTCCCACAGTCCCCGTGGGAGGGGCTACAAGTTACAAACTTTGACCAGTGCTTACATATAGCAATGGTTATTGGGGAGTGTACAGGCGTTTTGAGGAGGATTTTTTTGGTTGGGGGAAGGGGTGGAGAAGAGGGGGACTCTTCTCGATGGGAACTTTCCATCGAGGAGTTTGTCATGGGGGAATAAAATTTCCATGAAGGGAGCGCAGGATTTACTAGCATTATTTAAAAAAAACAATGAATAAGTAAATATGAAAAAGTTTTTTTCAGCTGGAAGTAAGGAGCAGCATTAAAACTTAAAACGAACACTCCTAATACCTCGCTCTTTACGTTAAAGTATTTTTAGTAATTTCAACTATTTATTCTACGGCTTTTGTGATTCAAGGGTCATTCTTAATGAATTGGGAAAGAATTTAAGCTTTAGTGTAAAGAGCGAGGTACTGACGAGGGGGAAAACCCCCTCGGATATTTAATAAAACATGAGAATACAAAAGTTCTTTACGTAAGCTAATTTATAAGTTACGTATATCTTTTACTAATAAAAAGATTCGTAAAAAATAAAAAGTTCTAGTTGCCTTTTTAATTAAGCAAAAAATCGGAGGGCAACTAGGCTTCCTCCCCCGCTCTTTTTTTTCAAAATCATTCGATCAAAATTATGAGAAAACCATTTAGCCCCAAAAAAAGCAAATTTCGTTTTAATTATTCCTCTGCGGAGAGCCAAAATCAAAACATGCATTGATTCAAAAACGGTTAAAAATTAAATAAAAAAACAAGTTTTTTTTAACTGAAAGTAAGGAGCGACAGTAAAACTTAAAACAAACAGAAATTACTTCGTATATGAAAGGGGCTACTTCCTCATCAATACCCCGCTCTTTACGCTAAAGCTTTTACTGTTTTAAAAAGAAGAGTTGAGAGAAAGAGTCAAACTTTAGAGTAAAGAGCGGGGCGTTGATGAGGAAGCAGCCTTTTTCATATACGAAGTAACTTCTGTTCGTTTTAAGTTTTAACGCCGCTCCTTACTTTCCGTTAAAAAAACTCCTTTTTTTTCTACTTTAAAACGTTTGTAGATCTGTAACAAAATATTGTTTAATTGCATCAGTATCTATTTATTTTTGTATACGGCTTTATTGGCTTTGGATTACACATGTTGTATGTATATAAAAAAAAAATCAGTGTAATTCGTATGTAAATGAGTTAGACAGTATATTATTAATTTATTCCAGCGGTATTCGAATCGCGTGTCATGTTAAAATATTTAAACTTGTTATCTGATCTTTTTCTCATGATATGTTTAGTAACATATTACACCGGTATTAGCAAACGTCAAAATATATCTGATGGGAGTGTAATATAAAATATGCACGCACCCTTTGGGTACTCTTTTTTGTATAGATTTTTAATGGGCATGAAAAGTTCTGAGTCCTATAAAAACCGTTAAATTTGGTAAAATTTTTGGTGAAAAAGTATGAGGGGATTTTGTGTAAACGTTCGGAGAAAACGAGACTAAATACCCAAAATTAAGCTAAAACATTTTTTTGCCCAAATTTACATAGGTATTCTGTGTAATCTTCTAAGCCCTAGACATAGGTGTTGCAACGGGGGAGGGACTAGAGGCGATTGAACCATTTGATTCACCCCTAGATTTGACAAATGCCATTAAAAATCGAATACAAAATTGTGCCTTCACTATATTTGAAAATACATCACCCCTCAATTTTTGGTATTGATTCTCCTGTCTAGAAATAAGGAAATGGAAGAGATAGATGCTCGACAACACATTTACGGATTGATAACCCCAAAAACATTGGAATTTTTGTCCGTATTAAATAGCAAGGATTTAAATTATTCCCTATATGAGGGAGGATGCCCCTCCTTAACTGCTCGCTCGCTAAACTGAAATTTCTAGTGACCAGTGGCTCTTAAAGACTTGGGAAAACAAGCCAGCGTTACGTAATAGTTTCTTTGATTGTTTAAACACCCTGTGAGGGGCATCAAAAACCTTCAGGGGCCCCCACCAAATCATGATTTCTTTGATTGTCACCTAATAGGACCTCTTATTGTTCAGTACCATGCCGAATAAAGATATAAATGTAAGCGTTACATCATAGTCTTTTCGTTGGTTGTTTAAACCCTAAGAATGTAGGGAAAAACCATCAGGGGGTCCCACCAAATCAAGATGCAAACGTAAGCGTTGGGTCATAGGAGTATTTTCTTCCAGATATTTTTAGAACATTTTCACGGCATTTCAAGATATTTTAAGACGTTTTTAAGACAATTTTCTTCAAGACATTCCAAGGCGTTTTTTAAGGTATTTTTCTTCAGGAATTTTTCAAGGCACTTCAATTCGTTTCAAGATGTTTCAAGACGTTTTGTAAGACATCTTTCTCAAGACATTTTTCTTCAAGATTTCTTTAGTTCTTACGTAATAGGGAATGTTTACCTGTGTTAATAATGGCGCATTCTCGTGTGACTTATGCCTTCAGCACCGGTGAGGAGCCCACGCTTTTAACTGGGGAGGACACATAACATGGGGTTATGTAATGACGATGCAAACGTGGGCTTTACGTAATACTTTAAGAGACTTTTGTCTTAAGGATTCCATTCTTAAGGATGAAATCCAAGGATTTCAAGACGGATTTTTTCTTTCAAGGCTTTTTTTGAAATTTCATTTTCTTGAAGAATTTTTCCTCAGGGGACCTTTATATTCCAAAGATGTTCGCCCTCTATAGGGATTGAAAGCGATTTTTTCTCAATGGATGATGTGTTAGATAGCTGGACCAAGAAAGCCTTCCAAAAATTTGGTCCTGGAAATACTTTCTAATGGAAACGTTTCGAAAAATCTATGGATTGCGTGTTTCCTACGTCTGCAACGATTGACATGTGGGGGAGAATATGAGCTACTGTAAATCGGTTACATTTGATATCCACCTTCTTGTTAAGTAATTCTTTAGAGGGTATTATCAGATAATTCTGGGGGTTGTTCTTAGCACATTTTTTTAGCAATAGAGTCTTTTACTCTATTGGAACTTGAGTGCACGCTTATTTCACTATCAGAGTTGAAATAAAAACAAGAGTATTATTATGGCTAGAATATAGTATACCTTCATATACCATCAAAAGTCTATCTTTTCGTCTTCACTACGCAGAACTTTACACTTATATCAGAAGCAATCTTGAACAAGCATGCCCATGGTCATACGCTAGAAGATGGTTAAATAGCATTAGTGAAATATATTGAATTTTTATCCGAGAACAAGAAATCTAAAAAAAGAAAGATTTTTGTACATACAATTTTTATTCATAAAAACGAGTTTCAAGCATTATGAAAACACTTTACTCTTAGGACACTAAAACCAATATTATACAGTTAGGATGCAGACATTCTCAACCAGAAAGTCGTTCAATCGAATATTATCAACATAAATTCTAATAAATTCGCCATTAGTATATCCAAAAATATAAGGTAGTAATAAAAATATAAGGTAGTAATATATATGGTAGTAATACCAAAAATATAACACTGAGTGACTTATAAGGTGACTTATAAGAGGTAAATTCGAGGGGCAAAGCACATGTGACTTAATTCCATGTTTTGTTCAGTTTCTATTGGTATTATTTTGTGGCAGTTCCTAGCCTGTGATACTCAATGGCTGAAAAATGGCACCCTCTGGCAAGAATTATCACGCATATTGAATTTTTTGGTTATTTTGCAGCAAAAATATCTGTTTCCTGCTAGAATTGATCATTTAAACTTGATTAAAAATCCCCAATAGCGTTTCTTCTGATGACTCTTGGTAAATGAGGCCAGACTGACACAATGTATCGGCCTGATGACACCCGATGGCGCACATTATCACAACTAAGGTTTTTTAACCTTTTTCCCCACAAAAATAAATTTCTAAACTAAAAATGACCACTGTTTTTATTAAACAGCGGAAACTTGCCATTTCATTCCTACATTGAGATATTCCATGGCACTTTCTAGCCTGTGACAATCAATGTCTGACACACAGAACCCTCTGGCAAGCGTCACCGCGCTTATGGCACTTTTCGGACATTTTGCTGTGAAAATATCCGTTTACACTAGAATCGATCGTTTAAACTTAGTGAAAAATCCCAATAACGTTTCTTCTGATGACTCCTGGCAATTGGGTTTAGCGTGGCTTAATTTACTAACCCGATGCCTCCCTCTGGTGCATGTTATCCAACGTAAGGGTTTTCAACCTTTTTCCTACAAAAAATAACCTTATAAACTAAAATCACCACTGTTTTTATTTGAACAGCACAAACTTACTATTTCATTGTTAGATTACGATGTTCCATGGCAAATTCCCAGCCTGTGACGCTCGATGGCTGACACACGACACCCTCTGGAAAGTACTATCACATATAGGGCATTTTCAGGCATTTTGCTGTAAAATATCCGTTTATGCTAGAGTCGATCGTTCAAACTTAATAAAAAATCCCTAATAGTGTTTTTTCTAATGACTTCTGGCAATTGAGGCCAGCTTGACACAATATGCCAGCCTGATGACACCTTCTGGTGGACATTATCACACCAAAGGGTTTTTCAATTTTCTCCCCACAAAAATAACTTCATAAGCTAAAATAAACATTGTTTTTATTTGAACGGCGGAAACTTGCCATTTTATTGTTAGACCGGGATGTTCCATAGCAATTCGCGCCACCTTAGCAATATGTGACTGGCCCATGACATCCTTGTGATACATAATAAAATTCCTAAGGCATTTTTAAATATTTGTGGATAAAAATTATGCTTTAAATCCATTGGTTCGTGTTTTCTCAAGCCAACCCCACGCAAAACAACATGGCAAGTCACGCATCCGTGGCAATGTGTGCCTTCCCCGTGGCATTCCCGTGATACATATTTTCATTCCTAAGACATTCTCAACCTGTTGCTGATTCCAGAATTTCTATACGCCTGCCCAATGGTAGTCTATGGTTGGCCATCGACAATAGCTAGTTTATTATATGTTTTCTAGCAATAGACCAGATATACTGATTCCAGGATTTCTATGCAGCTGCCCCATGGTAGTCTGTGGTTAGCCATTTACAATAGCTAGTTTATTATATGTTTTCTAGCAAAAGACCAGATAGACCTTTTGAACAATAGACCCAAGAAGAGTGGATAGTCTTTAGAAATTTGGTAGTCAAACCAATAAAGTGGATTTTGTTTGAAGAATAAACCCAGATAAAGTAGAAAGTCTTCAGAAATTTGATAGTCAAACCAATAAAGTGGATTTTGTTTGAAGAATAAACCCAGATAAAGTAGAAAGTCTTCAGAAATTTGGTAGTCAAACCAATAAAGTTGATTTTGTTTGAAGAATAAACCCAGATAAAGTAGAAAGTCTTCAGAAATTTGATAGTCAAACCAATAAAGTTGATTTTGTTTGAAGAATAAACCCAGATAAAGTAGAAAGTCTTCAGAAATTTGATAGTCAAACCAATAAAGTGGATTTTGTTTGAAGAATAAACCCAGATAAAGTAGAAAGTCTTCAGAAATTTGATAGTCAAACCAATAAAGTGGATTTTGTTTGAAGAATAAACCCAGATAAAGTAGAAAGTCTTCAGAAATTTGATAGTCAAACCAATAAAGTGGATTTTGTTTGAAGAATAAACCCAGATAAAGTAGAAAGTCTTCAAAAATTTGGTAGTCAAACCAATAAAGTGGATTTTGTTTGAAGAATAAACCCAGATAAAGTAGAAAGTCTTCAGAAATTTGGTAGTCAAACCATTAAAGTCGATTTTGTTTGAAGAATAAACCCAGATAAAGTAGAAAGTCTTCAGAAATTTGGTAGTCAAACCAATAAAGTGGATTTTGTTTGAAGAATAAACCCAGATAAAGTAGAAAGTCTTCAGAAATTTGACAGTCAAACCAATAAAGTGGATTTTGTTTGAAGAATAAACCCAGATAAAGTAGAAAGTCTTCAGAAATTTGGTATTCAAACCACTAAAGTTGATTTTGTTTGAAGAATAAACCCAGATAAAGTAGAAAGTCTTCAGAAATTTGGTAGTCAAACCAATAAAGTTGATTTTGTTTGAAGAATAAACCCAGATAAAGTAGAAAGTCTTCAGAAATTTGATAGTCAAACCAATGAAGTGGATTTTGTTTGAAGAATAAACCCAGATAAAGTAGAAAGTCTTCAGAAATTTGGTAGTCAAACCAATAAAGTTGATTTTGTTTAAAGAATAAACCCAGATAAAGTAGAAAATCTTCAGAAATTTGATAGTCAAACCAATAAAGTTGATTTTGTTTGAAGAATAAACCCAGATAAAGTAGAAAGTCTACAGAAATTTGATAGTCAAACCAATAAAGTGGATTTTGTTTGAAGAATAAACCCAGATAAAGTAGAAAGTCGTCAGAAATTTGATAGTCAAACCAATAAAGTGGATTTTGTTTGAAGAATAAACCCAGATAAAGTAGAAAGTCTTCAGAAATTTGGTAGTCAAACCAATAAAGTGGATTTTGTTTGAAGAATAAACCCAGATAAAGTAGAAAGTCTTCAGAAATTTGATAGTCAAACCAATAAAGTGGATTTTGTTTGAAGAATAAACCCAGATAAAGTAGAAAGTCTTCAGAAATTTGGTAGTCAAACCAATAAAGTGGATTTTGTTTGAAGAATAAACCCAGATAAAGTAGAAAGTCTTCAGAAATTTGGTAGTCAAACCAATAAAGTGGATTTTGTTTGAAGAATAAACCCAGATAAAGTAGAAAGTCTTCAGAAATTTGGTAGTCAAACCAATAAAGTGGATTTTGTTTGAAGAATAAACCCAGATAAAGTAGAAAGTCTTCAGAAATTTGATAGTCAAACCAATAAAGTGGATTTTGTTTGAAGAATAAACCCAGATAAAGTAGAAAGTCTTCAGAAATTTGGTATTCAAACCAATAAAGTTGATTTTGTTTGAAGAATAAACCCAGATAAAGTAGAAAGTCTTCAGAAATTTGGTAGTCAAACCAATAAAGTTGATTTTGTTTGAAGAATAAACCCAGATAAAGTAGAAAGTCTTCAGAAATTTGATAGTCAAACCAATAAAGTGGATTTTGTTTGAAGAATAAACCCAGATAAAGTAGAAAGTCTTCAGAAATTTGGTAGTCAAACCAATAAAGTTGATTTTGTTTGAAGAATAAACCCTGATAAAGTAGAAAGTCTTCAGAAATTTGATAGTCAAACCAATAAAGTGGATTTTGTTTGAAGAATAAACTCAGATAAAGTAGAAAGTCTTCAGAAATTTGGTAGTCAAACCAATAAAGTTGATTTTGTTTGAAGAATAAACCCAGATAAAGTAGAAAGTCTTCAGAAATTTGATAGTCAAACCAATAAAGTTGATTTCTTCTGAACAATAGACCCAGGTAAAGTGGAAAGTCAGATAGGCCGATTTGGCCTATCTAGTTATAGTGTAAATATCAAACAGTTCGTGGTAGCGAACTGTAGTAAGGAGCGACCCGGCTCAATGGTAACCGAAAGTAAAAAAACGGATTTTTGATACTAATAGATACATTAAAAGAATCAAATTTTTATGCTGATTTTAAATATATAATTTTCATCAAAGTTCTTTATTGTTTTAAAAAGTATAGTTGTGACAAAGAGTCAAACTTTAGCGCAAAGAGCGGGGCGTTGTGGAGGGGAGACCCCCCTTTCATATACGGAATAATTTCTGTTCGTTTTAAGTTTTAATGTCGCTCCTTACTTGTAGTTAAAAAAATTGTTTTTTTATATTTAATCATTATTAAAAGCACTCAGTCTTATTTTCTTTTTCAATGATTTCTTTTTTGTTCAGGAAATTATATTCACTGTATATCTACCCTCTTATTCTTCAATGATTGCACTTCTGTCCTATTTGCAGATGTAGAGGGTGCATTCATTTCTACTTTGGAAAGTTATAAAACAAAAGAATCAAATCTTCAACTGATACATTTTAGGAAGTAAAAGCACTTTAAATATTAGAGGAAAAATGGGCCTTCAAAGCGGTACATTTGGTGGAATATTAATGTGGAATATATTATGAAGTGTAACTGATCGCTATTTTTCTCATTTGCTTATGTTAAAAATAAACATATATTAGTTAAAAAATTATCTGCTCAAAATAAAAAGCAAATTTGACACTTAAAACGGCAACTGTTTAAAGCTACTTAATAAATTATCGTTTTTCCCAAATAATTCCTGGGCAACTGGCCCCTCGCCCCCAACCCCTCAAAGACACTACTGATAAATGTAAATCGATTCTTAGTGCTCCACTTTGCCAGTTTTTTTTTTCTCTCAAGAATTAAAATGTTGGATTGTAATTAAAATTTGAACAAAATTTGAATATTTAGCCAAAATTTCTTATGAACAGTAGGTTTGCTGAATAAGTTATTAATAATATTTTACTACACAAGTTTGGTGGACGGAGAGTTGTATTCTACTTGACGGAGGGGAATATGGACTAAAATTTTATGTGACTTTTGATCTTCTAATTGGCTGAAGCCATCGCCATCTCTATAACAGGGTTATCTGATTTTTATATAGATGATATACATATATTTAAATACAAAGTACATAAATAGGAAAAGACAAATATTGCCAGAAGAAAGAATCGTTGAATATAATCATAGAATCACTGAAGAGTAAGCTGATAGCACTTGCCAACCCTCCTCCAAGAAATTTCCTTGTGAGACTTTAAATGCCCCGGCTCATCGTTTTTCAACTCTGTCCTGGTAGGTATACGAATGTAGTATTTTATGTTACATAGAAAGAGATTGTCACAGTGGGAGGGATACCATTGTCCCGCCTCCAACCCCAATAATAAACGTGTAGACCAAAATTATTTCCAGGATTGATGAGGGATTAGATGTCAATTCCTCCCGGCCTTTCTTTCCACCTTCCCCAAAAATCATTATACATTTATCTGAAGGCTCAATGACAGTTATTAGAGCACTAAAATGCACTCTTTGAAGAATCTCCTCCACCTCCACTTGCAAAAAGAACCATTGCCTTTTTTTCATACATTTCCTTCTTACATGTTGCTGCAAATAATCTTAGGAAATACGAAGAAAATCAATTTAGTTAAATAAAATAAAATTATATTAAATAAAAGTTTAAAATAAGTTTTAAAAACATTTTTCTGCAATAATAAGGAATGTGTCCCCCCGCAGTACTCTTATTCAGGCTTAGTCTAACTGAAGGAGAATGAGAGATTAATCCCTATCCCCCCATACCCTTTTCTATATTTATCTGAAGGGTCATGGACAGTTTGGGAACTGAAATTCACTCTCTTAGGTATCTGGCAATCTCCTCCCTTCCCAGCCTACACGATGACCAATCGGCCCTCCTTCATAATAGCTGATGTGTCACTGTACATCGTTGAATACAATTTCATGAAAAATCAAGCAATAAGATAAATGATCAACTTTTATCTTTTATGGCATACGTGAATGCGCCACCGCGCGGTATTACTTCCTCTGTAACTGAAAAACTCAATAGATAGATTTTTTATGCTTTTAAATGAATTGGCTATCTCATAATTTTCAATCAATAGTAACTTGATCCTTCTTTAGACAAAATTTTAGTTTGGTGCTACAAAATGGTATTTAACGCCGTTTCCCGTAGTACAGTCTTTTTAGGTTGCTCAAAAAACAGCTCAAGAGCTTCTAATTCCTGTTTGAATGAGCCCTCTCTAGATCTTCTAGGACCGTCAGTTCGATATGACCCCCATCGAAAAAAACAACAAATAAAACGCGTCAGTAATCTTTCTTCTGGAAAAAAATGCAAAAATTCCATGTTATTGTAGATAGGGTTTCCATGTTATGGAAATTCCATGTTATTGTAGATAGGGTTTCCATGTTATGGAAACCTAGATAGGGTTGTAGATACGATATGACCCCCATCGAAAAAAACAACAAATAAAACGCGTCAGTAATCTTTCTTCTGGAAAAAAATGCAAAAATTCCATGTTATTGTAGATAGGGTTTTGAAACCTCTACAGTAGGATTCTGTGATTTGTTATCTAAATTGCTTTTTTAGAGTTTTGATTACTATTGGCCCGAGTCACTAGATTTGAATACTTTTAAATCAATTGGAAATCCCATAATTTTCAATCGACAGGAACATGATCCTTCCTTCGGCAAAATTTAAGTTTAGTACCACAAAATTGTACTTAACACCCTTTCTTGTGGCACAGTTTCTTTGGCCACTCAAAAAGGACACAAGAGCTTCTATTTTCTGTTTGAATGAGCCTTATCTTGGTCCTCAAGGACCGTCGATTGGATATGACCTCCCATCAGAAAAGAACAAAAAAAATTAAATAAATAAAACGCACCAGTGATCTTTCTTCTTGGAAAAAAAGCAGAATTTTACATTAATGTAGTTAGGGACTTAGCAACCTCTACAGTAGGATTCTCTGATTCGCTAGATCCAACGGTGTGATTCCTATTAAGATCACTGGCCTTTCCGGTGATGTTTTCTTTCTTTTTTGAAAATGAGGCGAATTTTACTCGTAGCTTTTATGTTAATGAATTTTGTATCTTTAGAATCAACATGAAAAGCTTATTCTTTTGAGGTATTCAATTGCTATCCATTTTTTTTTTAGAGTTTCGGTTACTATTGTCCCGAATTGCAAGCTGCTTACAGTCTGTGGTACACACACTGTTTGACTGAAAAGTATTACACAGGTAGCATTTTTATGCTCAAAGAAATTGCTTTTAGAAGCACAAACCCTAATGTTGTAGACGATTAAACGATTTAAAAGTAATGTAGTAATGGATTAATGGAAAATGATTTCAAAACGAAAGGCGTTAGAGCTCTTTTTGAAGCTTGGGATTTAGATTGTATTGCTCATCATCAATTTATTTTAGCACTTATAACCGTAGTAAACTTAAAAATAACAGATTTTAAATGGATTTGAAAATCCCGAGTCCAATAAAACCGTTAATTTCCCCTCTAAGAAGTCGGGATATTTCTTCATATTGAAATTAATCACACAAATGGTGTTTTTATACTTGAGAAAATTGTTAGCAGTAGCACTCCCCTAATGTAGTAAATTTCCATTATGCATAGAAAAGTAGTGAAAAAACGGAAGGCATTTAGAGTTTAAATTATTTTGATAGACGGCTTGAAGGTTTTGCTAGAAAAATCTTATTAACGGTAAGTCAATTGACTTTTTTCTGTATTGCAACATCAAATTATAAAGGCGTTGAGGGGATGCTAGCTTCCTTAATTCATTACTTCAGCTCAAGTGGGTTGGGTTTTGTGTTTTGAGTGTTAAAATACAGTTGATATCGATCCCTTTTCTCTTTTTGCTGTACAAAAGGCAGTATCTATTCATATATATACTCTCTTTAAACGAGTAATAATTGTGCATTTATATATTTATTTAAGTATTTATTCTCGAAACAGCTCTATTTTGTTTGAAAACTGGCTTCGAATGCACGTCGGAATGACGTCGTATTCAAATGCATTTAAAGAGCAAATTACATAATTTTCCCCAGGGTGGCTAGTATCGTTTTTGGTATCTATGACGCATGCATAATTACACAAGATGATGAATGGCTCCAAAGAGCAAAAGCAACAGGCATGGAACAAGCGATAGCGAGGATCACACTGAATTTCAAATGAATATGTTGCACACTGAAATCTGTGGTTAGAAGACAAATCAAAATTTGAATGGAATGGAAGAACCTAATAACATCTGTGAAGAATAAATATGAAGAACGAACCGAATTCAGACCAGATATCTTGATTCAATTCAAATGACTGATTTCCTATCCTATTACTTAAAACTGAAGAATAATACGATAATTGCGCTAATGCCCAATTTAAATATTTCTTATCAAACAGTTCGTGGTAACGAACTGTAGTAAGGAGCGATCCGGCTCAATAATAACCAAAACTCTAAAAAATTGAACTTTGATATCAATAGCTACACCAAAAGAATCGATTTTAATGCTGATTTAAAATATATAAGTTTCATCAAGTTTAGTCTTACCCATCAAAAGTTACGAGCCTGAGAAAATTTGCCTTATTTAGGAAAATAGGGGGAAACACCCCCTAAAAGTTGTAGAATCTTAACAAAAATGAAACCATCAGATTCAGCGTATCAGAGAACCCTACTGTAGAAGTTTCAAGCTCCTATCTACAAAAATGTGGAATTTTGTATTTTTTGCCAGAAGACAAATCACGGGTGCGTGTTTATTTGTTTGTTTGTTTTTTTTTGTTTTTTTTTCTTTCTTTTCCCCAGGGGTCATCGTATCGACCAAGTGGTCCTAGAATGTCGCAAGAGGGCTCATTCTAACGGAAATGGAAAGTTCTAGTGCCCTTTTTAAGTGACCAAAAAATTGGAGGGCATCTAGGCCCCCTCCCACACTCATTTTTTTCCCAAAGTCAACGGATCAAAATTTTGAGATAGCCATTTTGTTCAGCATAGTCGAAAACCATAATAACTATGTCTTTGGGGATGACTTACTCCCCCACAGTCCCTGGGGGAGGGGCTGCAAGTTACAAACTTCGACCAGTGTTTACATATAATAATGGTTATTGGGAAGTGTACAGACGTTTTCAGGGGGATTTTTTTGGTTTTGGGGGTAGGGTTGAGGGGAGGGGGCTATGTGGGAGGATCTTTCCTTGGAGAAATATGTCATGGGGGAAGAAAAATTCAATGAAAAGGGTGCAGGGCGCAGGACGAATCTGGTCACGTTAGAAAAAAACGTCAAATTCAGAGCTTAATATACAATGCTGGGTGATCGGAGCCTCTCTATTATGGAGTATAATTTGAAAATAACACAACTATACGAGCGATAAAACATATATACCACAACCATAACTCAACTAACGAAAGAACTGCTAAGAGATAACACAACTATAAAGCGAAAACAGGTGAAAACTAACGGGAAAATAAACGAACTAAGAGGTGGAAGGGGCCCAGAGAAAAAATATAATCCTTTTCCAATTTTGAGCCTAACTTCCGCAAAGGAGTAATAATGTCAGAAGCCCCAAAATACCGAATTATTTTCTTTTTCCTATAAGACCGGGGGAAATGAAACAGAAACTTACAATAGCGGAAATATAATATATACAATTCAGCCAGATCTTGTCTTTTTTTCAGGATAGGTGAAATACCAGATAGGAAAAGTATTGAATGGTCGCAAAAACTAGTGTATAGCAATGCAAGCGCTTTTCGATAATAATGACCACGATTAGCTACTATTTTACCATAACCCGCTTTAAGTTTTCTTTAATAGGCCGTACAATATTGATCCTAAAAGCTAGTAGATTCCAATAAATATGAATGCTTGACCGCCGCAAATCAGAGACACAATGGATGGAGAAGTTAGAACGCGGATTTCAAATGGGCATAGACTTTGCATTAAAGACTAGGTACTCGCACTTATCAATATTCAATGACAGACCAACAGTTTTGAAATGTTTTGAAATAGATGATACGGAATTCGAGAGGCTAGATCTAGAACGGCTAGATCTAGAAGTATATCATCCGCATATGCAATACAAGAGACATTTACCAAATTACAAAAAAGAAAGGGCATAATTGTGTATAACACACTGCGGATCCAAATACTGAAAAGATACGGTGAAAGAACACCACCTTGACGCACTTCCAAGCGGGTTGGAATATTCACATAACAATTAGAGTGAAACTTAACCGAATATGGGAATTACTATACCAAGACTGAAGAACCTGAACGACAAAACGTTGACTCCTGAACTGACAAGGGAAAACATAACTTGAGAATGAGAAATACTGTCAAAAGGTTCAGGGCACAAAAATGGACCCAGCGATTTTACTGTGTATTAGCTTTCTACTTTTTTCGAATGTTACCGCTAAATATCTGTAAAATTAGCACACGCCAATTTCCTTGAATTTTCTTTCGAATCCGATTTGCACTGAATCTCTATTCCCCTTCCAGTTGCATACCGACTCTGTATCAAACAGTTCGTGGTAACGAACTGTAGTAAATAGCGACCCGGCTCAATAGTAAACAAAGCTCTAAAAAACGGAATTTTGATGCTAAAAGATACATCAAAAGAATCGGCTTTTAATGCTGATTTTAAATATATAAGTTTCATCAAATTTAGTCTTTGTCATCAAAAGTTACGAGCCTGAGAAAATTTGCCTTATTTCGTTTAATAGGGGGAAACACCCCCTAAAAGTCACATAATCTTAACGAAAATCACACCATCGCATTCAGCGTATCAGAGAACCCTGTAGCGAAAATTTCAAGCTCCTATCTACAAAAATGTGGAATTTCATATTTTTGGCCAGAAGACAGATCACGGGTGCGTGTTTTTTTTTTTTTTTTTTTTTTTTTTTTTTTTTTTTTTTTTTTTTTTTTTTTTTTTTTTTTTTTTCAGGGGTCGTCGTATCGACCAAGTGGTCCTAGAATGTCGATAGATTGCTCATTCTAACGGAATTGAAAGTCAACGAATCAAAATATTGAGATAGCCATTTTGTTCCGCATAGTCGACAACCATAATAACTATGTCTTTGGGGATGACTTACTCCCCCACAGTCTCTGGGGGAGGGGCTGCAAATTACAAACTTTGATCAGTGTTTGCATACAGTAATAGTTATTGGGAAGTATATAAACATTTTCAGGTTTTTTTTTTTTGTTTTGGCGGGGGGTGAGGGAAGAGGGCTATATGGGAGGATCTTTCCTTGGAGCAATATGTCATGGGGGAAGAGAAATTCAATGAAAAGAGCGCAGGATTTTCTAGCATTACTATAAAAAAACAATGAAAATAAAACGTAAATTTTTTTTTTCATTTGAAAGTACGGAGTAGCATTAAAACTTAAAACGAACAGAGATTATTACGGATATGAGGTGTTTTTCTCCACCTAAATACCTCCCTCTTTATGCTAAAGTATTTTTAGTAATTTCAACTATTTGTTCTACAGCCTTTCTGATTGAGGGGTAATTCTTATAGAATTGGGACAAAAGTTAAGAGTTATCAAACAGTTCGTGGTAACGAACTGTAGTAAGGAGCGACCCTGCTCAATAGTAATCAACACTCTAAAAAATGAAATGTTGATACCAATAGCTACATCAAAAGAATTGCATTTTAATGCTGATTTTAAATATACAAGTTTCATCAAGTTTAGTCTTAACCATCAAAAGTTACGAGCCTGAGAAAATTTGCGTTATTTTAGAAATAGGAGGAAACACCCACTAAAAGTCATAGAATCTTTACGAAAATCACACCGTCAGATTCAGCGTATCAGAGAACCTTACTGTAGAAGTTTCAAGCTCCTATCTACAAAAATGTGGAATTTTGTATTTTTTGCCAGAAGGCAGATCACGGATGCGTGTTTATTTGTTTGTTTTTTTTTTTTTGTTTTTTTTTCTTTTTCCCAGGGGTGATCGTATCGACCCAGTTGTCCTAGAATGTTGCGAGAGGGCTCATTCTAACGGAAATGAAAAGTTCTAGGGCCCCTTTTAAGTGACCAAAAAAATTGGAGGGCACCTAGGCCCCCTCTTACGCTAATTATTTTCCCAAAGTCAACGGATCAAAATTCCGAGATAGCCATTTTATTCAGAGTAGTCGAAAAACCTTATAACTGTGTCTTTGGGGACGACTTACTCCCCTACAGTCCCCGTGGGAGGGGCTACAAGTTACAAACTTTGACCAGTGCTTACATATAGTAATGGTTATTGGGAAGTGTGCAGGCGTTTTCAGTAGGATTTTTTGGTTGGGGAGGGGTTGAGAATAGGGGGATAGGCTGGGGGAGCTTTCCATCTAGGAATTTGTCATGGTGGAAGAAAACTTCCATGAAGGGAGCGCAGGATTTACTAGCATTATTTAAAAAAAACAATGAAAAAAGAAATATGAAAAAGTTTTTTTTCAGCTGGAAGTAAAGAGCAGCATTAAAAATTAAAACGAACAGAAATTATTAGCCATATTTGGGGCTCACCTCCTCCTAATACCCCGCTCTTTACGCTAAAATATTTTTTGTAGTTTCAACTATTTATTTTACGGCTTTGGTGATTCAGGGGTCATTCTTAATGAATTGGGACAAAATTTAAGCTTTAGTGTAAAGAGCGAGGTACTGACGAGGAGGCGAACCCTCATATATGTAATAAAAACATGAGAATACAAAACTTCTTTACGTAAGCTAATTTATAAGTTATGTATATCTTTTACTAAAAAAAAAGATTCGTAAAAAATTAAAAGTTCTAGTTGCCTTTATCTTAATTAACCAAACAATCGGAGGGCAACTAGGCTTCCTCCCCCGCTCTTTTTTCTCAAAATCATTCGATCAAAATTATGAGAAAGCCATTTAGCAAAAAAAATAATAAATATGCAAATTTCGTTTTAATTATTCCTCTGCGGAGAGCCAAAATCAAAACATGCATTGATTGAAAAACGATCAGAAATTAAATAAAAAAAAAACAAGTTTTTTTTAACTGAAAGTAAGGAGCAAAATTAAAACTTAAAACGAACAGAAATTAATTCGTATATGAAAGGGGCTGCTTCCTCACCAACGCCCCGCTCTTTACGCTAAAGTTTTTTACTATTTTAAAAGGAAGAGTTGAGAGAAAGAGTCAAAACTTTAGCGTCAAGAGCGGGGCGTTGGTGAGGAAGCAGCCCCTTTCATATACGAAGTAATTTCTGTTCGTTTTAAGTTTTAATTTTGCTCCTTACTTTCAGTTAAAAAAAAACTTGTTTTTTTTTTATTTAATGGTATATACAATGGCTAGTTGTTACTGAGTTATATAACAACATAATTTAAAAAAAAGCATAATTACTGGGGGAAAGCTGGACAAAAAGCTTCTTTGGTATCTAAGACTCAATGCAAAATTGTACAATTTGATGAACGAATCCGAACATCTGAAGTAATATACATGGAAGGGATGTCTGAGGTATGATGAACCAAAATGAAGCGCAGCGATATCTGCAGTAAAGAGACTGGTATTAACAAGTATCATAACAAATCAGAAATGAAAATGATTGACAGTGAAATCAGTAGTTAGAAAACAAGTGACAGCAAGGATAACATCGAATCTTGAACTAAATCTGCGACTAGAAGAGAAGTAACAGCAATAATCGCAATAATTCCCAGAAAATACAAAACTTATAGAATGCACGATTCTGTGAAGGATACACAGGAAGGAGGAATTGAATTTACGCCAGAATTTCTTAATTCACTTTAAATTGCTGATTTGCTACCTCGTGACTTAAAACTAAAGAATAACATAATAATTTTGCCAATACGTAATTTTACAACCACATATATATAAGCCTGCCGGCTGGCGAGTGCCAGGAACCGAGTGAAGCTTGGGCTTCTGGTGTTAATCGGCTATGTCCGTTTCTCCAAGTAAATTATCTTCAGCTGGAAAGACAATCGATTGGTGTTGTACAGCGGGTAACTGCAGCAAGTATTTCTCGTCAAAAGCTATACAGTCAGAGATAGTAGGTTTCCAGTCCTCTCCAAACAATAGGGGACTATTTCTTTTTCTTTTACAGGTTTCGAGATCTCAATCAAACTTAGTGGGAAACAAAACTTAGCACTGTTGGTACTTTTAAGGAGTTTTTACTTGATCCAAAATATGTGGAGGGGTCCTGGAGTTCTAGCTATAAAGACTTTTATGAGAAGGGATCATCAGATTTAAGAAAGCTTTGTGGAAGAATCAAACTTGGTAGAATGAATTGATGGGAATGAAAATCTAGTGCCCTCTTTGTGCTTTTCAGCTTCCAAAGCCAGTCCTAACTCTCTAGGGAAAAGAGTAAGGAAGGTAGCATACATTTTTGTAATCGGAATCCTTACCAGAAAAAGATATCAACGTTCAAAAGAAAAAAAGAAAAAGGAAAAGAAAATGAGAGCTGAATCCCATTTCAAGGTGTCAGACAAGGCTGTATCCGGGGCAGGGTAACGGGTTCGACCGCCGCCACCCCCTCCCTGAATGTTTTTCGAATCGTAAAAAACAAAAATCCTTACAATTTTTTTTAATACATTTAAGTCCCCCCCAGAACAAACCTCTTTCCCCCGAGAACAGAAGTTCTGTATATGGTCTTGATTTAAGGCTCTAAATACGATCCGATCTCTCTGAGGGGATGGTCCCAAATATCATATCATAAGAACGCCTACAGACAGAGTTTGTTCAAACGTAACCAAATTTGATAAGAAATAACCAAAAATTTTACCTATCATACCTTTTTTTAAGGAGGGATGGGGTTCTGGCCTTGATTAGGGACCAAAGCCAAATTTGATGAGGACTAAGAGCTGTAGCTTCGTAATACGATAAGACAAGATTTATTCATTTTTAATCAATCACACAATGAACACATTGCGCTAATCCCCCAAGATTCCTAGGCCTGTAAAAGATGGGAAGTACAAGCATTTCAATTGGTCACTAAATTAATAGAGAAAAAAAGTAAACACATTAAACAAATTAAATAAAGTTAACATTATGCAAAAAGGAGAAAAGGAAGAAAGAAAAAGAAAACGAAAAAAGAAAGAAAAAGTCACATAGAAACAAAAATTATTTTTTATGTCTTTTGAAGGTACCAAACGACTGGCATTCTTGAGCCGAATCGGGAAGGGTAGTTGTATGCCGAATCATGGACTATACTCATTGTTCATGCTCGTACAGATCTTTGTGAGGGGTGGGCCATATTTCAGCCATAGTTGGCACATTATCGCTACCCATATAAATCTTATATAAATTTATAAAGAATTATCAGCTTTCAGGGTTTTTGAATCAAATCTGAAAAACACAGTCACGTGTGTGACTCATCAACTGTGACCTATGGATCACAATTCCTGCGATACTTTATGGGGTATTGACAGTGCTGGTCTATTTTTTGTTCATAATTCTTTTTAAGTTCGCTCCTTACTTGTGGAAAAACTCTGTTTTTAAAATATAATTATTAAAGGGAAGAATTTATTAGAAGTTTTACAAAATGATTTATTAAAAACTCAGGAGTAAGAACAACAAATACAAAAATATCTAAGACTCAAACTCCCTCTACTCATTCCCCTGCTTTATAGTTCTTAAAACAAAGATGTTGATGGTAAACCTTATTGAAACAATAATACAACCATAGTTTTTTTTTACATATAATTAGTTTATAGAAAACGTAGCCCTGAGGTCATTTCCCCACAAAAAATCTTCTGGATTAGAAACTATTTTTGCAACTCTTGCTACAGAAGTGTAATAAATCTTTCTTGTTACCAGTACGTAGTCACATACAATGAATGCCGTTCACACCTTTTAGCAGGCGACGAAGAAATTATCTTTCGCCCTTTCAGCCATCGAGATATCAAACATAAATATACGTTTTTATTTAAAGATTTACGGGCTAAATCAGCTCAAACTAATGACTTTCTACAAAAGGTCTAATGGCTAGATTTTATTTATTCTTTTTTTGTCACGTATTAAGACAAGCTGTTCAATCTTGCTTAACAGCACCGGATTTAGGGTCAAGGGAGGACAAAAGTATACAATCTCCATAGAAAGATGGCGTTGAAGGAATATCAGGTTTTAAATTTTGGGGACTGTTCAAATGATTTTTTTTTTTTCAAGACAGATTTGGTCTAGGAAATCTTTCAAATAAATGCTAAAGTATGCACGGCGATGAACGGTAGGAAAGGAATGACACTCAGAAGTTCATCAAAAGATTTGGCTCTTTATGCTGACTCTAAATATGTAAAATTCATCAAGGGGGAGTGATCTTGATGAAATTACACAATTAAATTCAGAACATCAGAGAACTTTAATGCAGAGGTTTAAATCCCCTTTTGAAAGTGTGTAATTTGTGTTTTTTTCGAGATGGATGATTCAAGATGCATGATTATTTGCAATCAACTCCAGCTGCTAAAATTATTGAGGGTGCATAATTATTCGGTCATTAATTATACTACCAATTTTTCAATGATTATCAAGCTGATACTCTTTGCCACATATCTTTTAACCGCAGACGTTGTTGTGCATCATTTTTGCTTGTGATTCTCGCTGTCGCCACTTTACTAAAAAAACGAATGGCCATGGATCTTCAGTTTCATTAGCATAAACTGTTATTTGTTACTTAAATTTCTGATAATTTTTATTTATGACAGTAAAAAAAGTGAAAACATTTAAGACATACTTTGTTTTCAGTAAGGCACAAATTATGTTCTGGTCTTTAGAAGGCATGGGGGTTACCAGCCCTACTCATGTTCATTTCTGTTCGTTTTGAGTTTGATTCGGATATTTATTGTAATTACTGTTCATTTCCAAATTAATTTATTTATTGAAAGTTATTTGTGGTAGTTTTATGCTCGGAAGATTATTTGACTATATTTCTGCTCATTTTTGCCTTAATGGAGCTCTTTATTTTCTTTAAAAACCTCTTTTGAAGAAGAAGTTTTTACATTAATTTTCGTTCGTTTTATTTATTAACATAATCTTTTACACGGAAAAAAATATTTTACATCTTTTCAGTTTTCTTCTATAAGAATTCATAGTATGGCTTGCTATTTGTATCTTGGAGAAACTTTTTCAACAACTTTTAATCCTGACACAACCAATATTTTTATGGCACTTGGTATAAACCAAGTGACATATAGCGATCCCAAATTCTGTCGGTCTGTCTGTCGGTCCCGGTTTTGCTACTTTAGGCACTTCCAGGTAAGTTAGGACGATGAAATTTGGCAGGCGTATAAGGGACCGGACGAGATTAAATCAGAAATAGATCATTAAAGATCATTTTAGATCATTAAATAGATCAATTAAATCAGAAATTAAATCAGAATTAAACAGCCACACTGGCTGTCGTTTTCGCGATTTGACCGTCTGGGGAGAAGTGGGGGGTCGGTTAATTCGGAAAAATAGAAAAATGAGGTATTTTTAACTTACAAACGGGTCTTAATGAAATTTGATGTTTGGAAGGATGTCGTATCTCAGAGCTCTTATTTTAAATCCTGACCAGATCCGGTGACATTAGGGGGAGTTGGGGAGGGGGGAACCTAAGATCTTGGAAAACGCTTAGAAAGGAGGGATCAGGATGAAACTTGGTGGGAAAAACAATCGTAAATCCTAGATACGTCACTGAAATAACCGGAACGGATTCGCTCTCTTTGGGAGAGTTGGGGGAGGAGGGTTAATTCTGAAAAATTATATAAAATGAGGTATTTTTAACTTACAAAACAGTGATCAGATCTTAATGAAATTTGATGTTTAGAAGGATATCGTGTCTCAGAGCTCTTATTTTAAATCCCGACCGGATCCGGTGAAGGGGAAGTCGGGGGGGCGGAACCTAAAATCTTGGAAAGCGATTAGAGTGGAGGGATCGGGATGAAACTTGGTGGGAAAAATAAGCACAAGCCCCAGATACGGGATTGACATAACCGGAACAGATCAGCTCTCCTTGGGGGAGTTGGGGGGAGGGTTAATTCTAAAAAGTTAGAAAAAATGAGGTATTTTTGACTTACGAAAGAATGATCACATCTTAGTGAAATTTCATATTTAGAAGGATCTCGAAACTCAGATCTCTTGTTTTAAATCCCGACCAGATCCAATATCATTAGGGGGGGGGGGCGGAAATCTTGGAAAACGCTTAAAGCGGAGAGATCAGGATGAAACTTGGTAGAAAGAATAAGCATAAGTCCAAGATAGGTGACTGACATAACCGGACCGGATCTGCTCTCTTTGGCGGAGTTGGGGGGGGGGGGAGCAATTCGGAAATATTAGAAAAAATGAAGTATTTGTAACTCAAGAATGGGAGATCAGATCTTAATGAAATTTGATATCTAGAAGCATCTTGTGCTTTAGAAGTCTCATTTCAAATTTCGATTAGATCTGGTGACACTGAAGGGAGTTGGGAGGGGAAACCGAAATTCTTGGAAAGCGTGAAAATCGAGGTGTCTTACGAATGGGTAATCGGATCTTAATGAAATTTGATATATAGAAGAATCTTATGTCTCAGATGCTTCATTTTCAATTCGAATCGGATCCGGGGACACAGAGGGTTGGAGGGGGAAACAGAAATCTTGGAAACCGGAAATATTGGAAAACCCTTAGAGTGGAGAGATCGAGATGAAACTTGATGAGAAGAATAAGCACAAGCTATAGATACGAGATTGACAAATTAGTACGGATCCGTTCTCTTTGAGGGAGCTGAGGGTTGTTAATTTGGAAAAATCAGAAAAATTGAGGAATTTTTGACTTCAGAACGGGTGACCGGATCTTAATGAAATTTGATATTTAGAAGGAACTCATGTCTCAGAGCTCTTATTTCAAATCCTGACCAGATATTTTGACATTGGTGGGAGTTGGAGGGGGAAACCGGAAATCTTGGTAAACGCTCAGAATGGAGAGATCGGGATGAAACTTGATGGGAAGAATAAGCACAAGAGATACGCTCTCCTTGAAGGAGATGGGGGGGGGGTGTTAAACGCGTGATTAGATCTTAATGAAATTTGATAGTACTAATATATTGCCTTTTGGTCAGTTAAATATCTGTCTCATTAAGTCCTGGAAGTTTCAACTGAATAAAATTAGCCACTGCTATGACATTGCTGACATGCCCTTTTGATAACCTGGATGTTCATATACTTCTTGAAATTTTCATCTCAAAACTCTTAAACTTACAAATAGTTGCAATAGAAGTAGTAGTAGTAGTAATAGTAGTAAGTGTAGCAGTAACAGTAGCATTAGCAGTAGTGTGTGCATATTGCCTTTTGGTTAGATAAATAATACATTTTGCCCACATCGCTCTTTACTTAGGCTGTGCAATTGTTCTGCCTATGAAGATCTTCCCCTTTAAGCATTCTCTGGAATTTACAACTTAATACCCCTTTCAAGTCTTGCGATATGCTATTTTAAAATTTGCATTCACATAGCGTCTTTTAACTTATTTCGAATTTCCCTCAATACTGTACTTGGAGGAGTCTGGTAGTAGTAGTGGTGGTAGTTGCAGTAGTACTCATAGCATACAAATATTGCCTTTTTGATCAGATCCCTTATCATTTCCTGAATTTTCCAAATTAATATACTCAGCTATTTCTGTTTTACACCCTTTTGACAATCCTTATACACATAATGTGTTTTGATTTAGTTCAATACTCCCCTCAACATTCTCTGAAAGGCTGACCTGAATGTCCTTCGTCTTCTTGGAAAGTAAAGCTCAAACATGCATACCTTTCTTAATAGCATATACTATGTCTAAAAAATGGATAAATTGCCTAGCTTACAGCCCTTGTCCTGACGACTGTGGGGAGGTTGTCATCCCCAAAGACATAATTAGTTGTCCTTTCAACAAGGCTGAACAAAATAGATCTCTTAAAATTTCGATCGGATATGTTTTGGGGAATGAATAGACTTCGGGGGCTGATTACCTTCCATTTTGTCTCTTAAAAGGCCATAAAACTTCGGACTTCCAATCCAATGAGCTCCATCCGATCCAAAGCTTATACAACCACCCATTCCATAAAAATCTTATATGCACCGGGGCGTAACTTACAACCCTTGCCCATGGGCTCTAGGGCACTATGGGGATTATAACAAAATGGCTATCTCAGAATCTCAAATGAATGTGTTTTGGGAAAAGAGGGAGTCAGGGAGTGAGGGGGTGGGGGCTAGTTGCTCTCCAGCATGTTTTACTCTGAAGAGGAAACTAGAACTTTACATTTTCAATCGAATGAGCCTCTTCTAAAGTTCAGACGACCATCCCTTTCATAAGACCCTATATGCCCCTGGGGCAGAGCTTACAACCCTTGCCCTTTGGGCTGTGGAGGGTGTCATCCTCAAAGACATAATTTCCGAACCTTTCAAATACGTTAAACAAAATAGCTATCCCAGAATTTTGATTGGATGCGTTTGGAGAAATAATGGGTGTGGGAGGGGTGTTGGTTGCTCTCCAATCCCTTTCGATTCTTAAAAAGGGCACTAAAGCTTCTGATTAGCAATCTAATGAGCCCCTCTGATGTTTATACGATCACGCTTTGTATATAAAACTTCTAAGCCCCCAGAGCATAACTTATAACCCTTGTCCTGAGGGCTGTAGGGGGGGGGGGGTTTCATCCTCCAGACCTTTCAACTATGTTGAACAAAATGGCTATCTCAAAATTTTATTGGATGTGTTTGGGGAAATGGTGGTCGTGGGAGGGTCGTGGGAAAAGGACACTAGCCCTTTCGATTTCCAATCAAATGAGCCCTTTTCGAAGTATCTGCAGCTCCTTCGATACGAAGTGCCCTATCTAAAATAAAAAAAAATTGTGCCCACATCGCTCTTTACTTAGGCAGCGCTATTGCGCTGCCCATGATAGGTGTACATGACTGAAGTCTCAAAATCATTAAAGAATCAGCATTTTGTGCTGATTTCTGATTTTTAAAGTTTGATAATTATATACCTGTCTAAGACCGAATATTGATATACTATACTAAGAGAGAGAGAGAGAGAGAGAGAGAGAGAGAGAGAGAGAGAGAGAGAGAGAGAGAGAGAGAGAGAGAGAGAGCGGAATGTGGATATTATTTGAAGAACGAAGACTGTATGGAGCTGAATCAGAAATAAACATAGAAGTTTCCCGAAGAGATTTTGGAAGATTGCCGTGAAGTTGATCAAAGACAAAAGAAGCACAAGAAATAATGTAAATAGACCGTAGACTTAAGAGCTGTATTGGTGAAAAACGGTTGGTGTCCATAAGCAGACGCCGTGCTTTATTATACATGACGAAAAGTGACCGCAGCGTAGACGGAAAAGTAGACATCCATACAATGGGGCAATAAGAAACATATGACTGGACAAGACAGAAAAAAAAAGTTTCAGAATAGATCCAGGAAATGTGTATCTAAGTTTTCGAATGATACCAAAACTCCGTGAGACCTTAACCCTAATCATGGCTGCATGGTTTCTGAATGAAAGGTTCTCATCAAGCAGGATACCAAGAAACCGGACCACCCGATTCTCTGGTCTACACAAGGAGCCTTGTGACACCTGAAGTTGTGTAAGCTGAGGGAAAGCTACACCAATTCGAGAAAAAATAAGAAAATGGGATTTACCAACATTAAAGACCAAGTAATTGGCATTAAACCATGACATAACTCTCTCAAATAATGCCACAAGGTTAGACTTGACATCACATTCCGTCTTCCCAAGAGTCCCAAGAGTGGTATCGTCAGCAAAATCAACAAGAAAATCTTCATTCGAAAAAGTATTGGAACACGACTGAGCATCAGGCTGACACAGCTTGCAACATGCCAGACGCCTGGTGTTTTTTACAGCCGAAATCAGATCATTAACATAAATCAAAAAATAAAATGGGACCAAGAACAGATCCCTGCGGGATGCCATAATATACTTCAGAAGGGCTCTGGAAAAGCGGATCAATTGAAATAAACCTACCAGAAAGATATGAATCAAACCAAGAATAAGCGTTTGATCTTATACCAATATGCGATAGTTTCCAAAGAAGAATCCGATGAGTCAAGGAATCAAAAGCTTTACGAACATCCAAAAATAAAGCTGCCGGGATATGACCAGAATCTATTGTCGAATGAATGAAATTCGATAAAGCTGCGCAAGCATGCTCCGTAGAGTGACTCGTTCGGAAACCAAACTGGAAATCATGCAAAATATCCTTTGCATCCAGAAAACTAAGAAGCCTGTCCGAGGACTACCTTTATAGAGTATTATAACCTTAGCTCGCTTGAAAGATTCAGGAAAAATACCTTTTTCGAAAGACAGATTGACGGGCTCAGTCAATGGTGATAGAATAGCACGTAGAATGGCACGGATAACCCTTGTAAGAATTTTGTCTGGTCCTGAAGAGGATGATCCTTTAAGAGCGTTCACGATACAAGCTACCTCAAATTCAGAAACAGAATTCAAGACCATCGACTTCAAACATGAGGGTCCAAGAAAGGCTCTGAAATCGCAACGAGAAGTTGCAGAGCTTGCAGAGGAAGCAGTTACCTTTCCTATATTAGCAAAATAAGAGGTGAGCTCTAGCTGAACATCTACATCTCCTTGGACGGTTTTATCATCGATTTTCAGCATTGATGGAACTGAAGGCAGAGGGGGAGTTGGTCTAAGAACTGAATTAATTAAATACCATGTCTTCCTAACATCCTTCCCACATTCAGAAAATTTCCTATGGTAATACTGAGACTTGGCCTTCTGACACAGAGAATTAAATATATTCCTATAGGCCTTGAATCATTCGTTATGAGCTAAAGATGGTGAAGACTTGTAAAGCTTCCACAAATAATTTTTCCTTTTCCAGCTTTTATGGAGACCTGGAGTCATCCATGGATTCAGTTATGCTATCCTTTTCGAAGTATGGGACGCTGGACGCGATTGCAAATTTACAGGATTCCTTCTTTAACTAATTCATAAAAGGAATCAAAAGAGTGGTTAAAATCTGAATCAGAAACAAAACTACCCCATGGTACATCAGCAAGATGAGAATTAAGTAGACTTAGCTCAGTAACACCATAACGGAAAAATGGGAAATTAGATGGTGATGCTATACGCTGCGCTTGATCAGCACTCTTATATCAGGAAATAGCGGGAAAATGATCAGAAATATCACTAACCAGCACCAAATTATCTAAAACATCTAGTGACGAAAAAATATTATCGATAAGAGACGCTTGTGTTTCTGTAACTCGGGTTGGTATACAAACTGTAGATAGAGTTCCCGAAGAGAGAATCATTGACAAAAAATCAATAGTTGAAGCAGAATTTTGATCCAGCAGGTTGAGGTTAAAATCACCCATAAGGATTAGCTCACAGGGATGTTTTTGGACTAAGTCCAAAACTTCTTCCAGAATTTTCAAAAACGAAGGAATAGATCCACTGGGGGACCTACAAACCGAACCCACAACTAAATACTTACGCATTGATTTAATCTCAAAAAATAGGGATTCAAAGATTCCTTCCTCATTTCTGCTCAAACCATTTCGGACATTATATGCAAGACGATCAGCAATATAAAGCATAAGGCCACCTCTCGCCATCTGTTTCCTATTCAGCCTCTCCATCCTATATCCTGGAATATCTAGAAGGATATCCTTTTTTGAATCCAGGAAAGTTTCACATAATCCTATAACATCAGGAGTTACATCACGAACGATCCGTTTCAGCTCATCAAAAGACGAGCAGAGTCCCGGAATGTTAAGATGAAACACAGAGAAAATATGATCTCGTTTAGAGGATGCAGAAGCATTTAATTGCGAAACATACTTACTTTTAAAAGTCGAATTAGAATCGTTATTCATCTGATTTCTATTTCCAATTGAATTATTAATAACATTGTCAATATCTAAAGGATTATTTTGTAAATCAAGTAAACGATCCCCCAAAGAGTTGATACCAGCCTGGCCACTACTCATGGTGGATGGCAGTTCCGCCCCACGACCAAGCCCACCAGACCACAGGTATAAGAAAAAAAATAAGGAAAGAAGGGTAAAAAATAATATAATTAAGGTATGGGTAAATAATGATAATAAAATCAAGGTAAGAATAAATATGAAAAAACAGGGTCAGCTCATTTAACGTAGTTGAATTTTCTTTAGCAGTCTGTAAAACTAGACTCAAATTATCAGCTAGTGATTCCAATGAGATTCCTTCCATAGGACTGGATGTGAGAAAAAACTCGTCAGATTTTTCCTTCTTCCTCTTTCCTCCCATTATACAAAATAGTAATTGAACTTCAAGAAAAAATAAACCGTAGAAATATACTACCACATAAAACTCCTTTAATTACTCACTTTGCGTAATATTGGCATCTGAATCTATCCAAAAAAATTTCGACAGCAAATTAACCTTGCTGAACACTAAATGAACGGTCCGACGCAAATTAAGAGTATTTACCTCGAATGCATTCTTGTTTATCAAAACTTTATGAGAGTAAATCCAGTTTAAGATGTTCACTGAATGAATGCTATATGTGAACTGATCTAACATCTAAACATCATCTCTACTTTCTTTTCAGTTTTATGTATCAATTTGATTTCTGAAGTCTGTCATAAGAATCGTTATTTTGTGCGTTATTATATGCGACATGCGATACCGTCATGTGCGACAAAATCTTTGACATATATAATGACAAAGACCACACTGCCTTTTCATAATACAACTACAGAAGAGAGAATAATGAGGACTTTTTTTTCCCAAGACAGTGAACCAACTAAACCTATTTTAATATTTCGGCCCTATACCTAAGGGCTGTCTTCAGCAAAGGAAATCATAAACAATAAAACACTTACAATAAAAGTTTTCGGTTAAAAATCCATTCTTTTTTTTTAAATAGCCTTGGCATCATTACTTCATTACAGAGAAGGCAAATATCGCAATAAGAAATTATTCCAATTTTTAATATATACAGTTAGTTCAATGAATTAACCTTTTTAGCTTGTAAAATGTTAGCTTTTATCACACAGTCTTGGCTGAACTTTTTGTTAAGAAGTAATGATGCCAAGGCTATTTTGAATAAAAGAATGGATTTTTAACCGAAAGCTTTTATTGTAAGTGTTTTATTGTTTAATATTTTCTTTGCTCAAGACGGCCCTTAGATATAGGGCCGAAATATTAAAATAGGTTTAGTTGGTTCACTGTCTTGGGAAAAAAAAAGTCCTCGTTATTCTCTCTTCTGTAGTTGTATCTTTGACATATTTAAAGCATTTTTTTAGGAGTTGTTCGCTTTCAATAATTGTGCCCACCAAGTAGCAAAGACTGGAAGTATCACACGTGGCATGAAGCATGCCATGTATGCAGTAAAGTGTACCAAACATGAAGCACCGTAAATTATGCTGCGTCATGTACTGCTGATACAGCATAATTGTCACGAGTACTGCTCTGTCACGTGTGTCACAGTTACACGAAGCAGAGCAAGTGGAGCTGAGAGATTTAAACCAGGAGACTGAGAAAGAGCAGTTTTTGGATTATTTTTTTTAAATTGTATTGTGGATCAGCATTATTGACCGAAAAATATATATAAATTGGTTGTCCGTGCGAAAAGTGAAGCATCTAAAGCAAAAATGGTGGAGTCACGAGGGAATATTTATTTCGTAGTGACGTTCCTCTGTAAATAGCAAATTGTGAAGACACACAAAACAAAAGTTCTGGATACATTTTAAGAACACAGTTTTACAGCCCCCTTCCCACCAGAAAAAAAATAATTGGGTCACAGAAAGATTTTTCATTTAGATTGAAAACTTGTAAATTCCTAGGTTTAAAAAAAAATAAACCTGTAGTCACCAGGTTTCTGCGTGTGTGTAGGGGGAGGGGTGAACAAATTTTGCGACTTTGTGCATGCAGCTTCTGAAAGCAGCTTTTGAAAGACGATCAAAAAGAAAAAGCTGATTTTTATGCTGATAAAAAAAAAATCCGGATAGGTGAACCTGGATAGTGATGGTATAAGCATAAGGGATAGGACAGTATAGATGAAAATCATAAAATCATAATTAAAATTATAATATCAGAAGTACAAGGGATAGGATAGTATAAATTAAAACCAGATAATCATAATTAAAATTATATTGTCAGATTATAAGGGATAGTATAAAGGATAAAATAGTATCAAGGCCGTATTGAGGGGATTTGACCCCTCCCCAGAAATGTTTATCCAAGTCGTAAACACGTTATAAAAATGAACATAAACAAATTTTTGATGTTTTTCGTAGACCCCTCCCCTCCCCCCGAAAAAAATTCTGGATAGTATAAATGAAAATCAGAAAATTTTCTGGCGACCAAGGAAAATCAGGGTTCCGTGTAGAAGAAAGTATTGCACGAAATTCCGGAAGAAAATTCTCAATAGTCAAACAGGCTATGAGCTAAATTGAAGTACATGTTATAAAACAATGCTTATCAAATTTGGCAGTCTTGAAAAGCTCATTACGGCTAGACATGTCTGATCGACCAAGAGTCTCCTTCGACTCAATGACTGTGATTTTTTTTTGTACCGATTTGAGTATGCAAAGTAATTCAATTAAGACGCCCACTATGTGATACTAAATACGACGACATTACTGTAGTATAAAAAAGTAACTATAGTACAAAGCATTAGCCACAGAGAAAGAAGTATATAAAATGTTAATCTCTTAAAAAATTTAAATATTATTGTCTATTGTATATATCAATTTCAGAGTACTACAATACAGGGTTATACTAAAAATCAAGCTGCGAAGGTTACACTAAAAATTTAGGATTTTTAAGCCATGTTAAAACCACATTAAACCAAAACCTGGCTTAATGCACTTGCATGGCTCACTTAACACTTTACAATTACTTTACCATAATGAGAATGTTTTATATCTTTTTACTTTTCTTAATTATTTTATTTATTGAAAAACCCGTCATGCAGTAGACACTGCAAACAACGGAGGAAAAAAGAAACAAAAGGAAAAGACAAAGAGGATATACTTTATTAAAAAAAATATACTGTAAACACGCTAACAACAAATAAGAATATAATCAAGCATAAATTATATACAGACTTAGAAATCTCAACTACACACAATGCAATTAGTACACATTCTTATATGCCAGACTTTTGCAAACAAAAATCCATTCCAAACATTTAAAAGTACTGCTGCCAAATCCCGCTATAATCCCCACAATGTCCCCCATAGCTCGTTGTAACTTATCGATTTTTCGCTGTTTTGACATATTTACCTTCATTAATCTCAAAAATAAATAAATTCATGATCACGTGCCTGACTGTTGAATAGGCTTATTGGAGCATGCATATACAAGAACTTTCGATGAAGAGGGTGGGAAACTTCGGTTACAATAATTCAAAAGACGGTAGGTTATAAAAGATATGCTAGATGATTTCCAGAGGAACAGCCGAAAAATAGTTTTAGGCACCCGTTTGAATAGCCAAACAACAAGCTTTAAAAAACATTTGGCTAAATCCCACTTTCTAGGGTTTTAATAAAAGAACGGGTGAGAGGGTTAGACCTGTTTCACGAATGGAGGATGACAAGTGCCTTGTGGCCGTTAAAAATAAAAAATCGTGTTTCTTGGCAATATAGCTAAGGCCAACGACTACCAATGGGCTGTCGTAAGGGAAGATTTGAAGAAAGTCAGAGTTTCATGAGAGGGAGTACAGAAAGATGCTCAGCATAGGACAGTGTAATGGAGGAGGATGCACAGCTGTGTCGTTCTCAGATGGTCATTTGCAGTAAAGTAGTCTGATTCATCGACATCGAGTATTTATTTTTGTTGGGGGGGGGGGATTTTGTTGCATTTTTTCGATCAAGATTAACACTCCAGAATGTACGCAATTAATCACCTTAATGTCGCGCCTCATTAACTTTGAGCAGGAGCTTTCTAAGATTTGCTGGATACAAACTAATGATGTACCTCCTCGTGCTTGCACGAGGAAGAATGTCCTACTATGAGGTAGTTTTTAATAGAATACCAGACAAAGGTATATTTGATAATCTAGGGGGAGCAAATTCTCCATGACCCTTCATCCCAGTTGACGCCGCTGCGGGAAGGTGATCTGAGCATTACAGAGCAGAGCTCTAAATATCTTGGGGAGATGAGTCCCCCCAGTTTCACCTGGAGAAGTCTTGTCAGCTTCGACCCTTTCCTTAATCTTCACTTACAGTATGATAAACAAAATAAATTTTACAGAAGACCAGAGAAACTAAAAAAGTGTTTCTGGTATTTTTCCTTTTATTTTTGAAGAGTTTTTGATAAAACGAATAATTTTTCATTTTATTCTTGAGGATTTTTTGGTAAAAGGAACATATTTTTCGTTATATTCTTAACGAAAATATGTTTTTCATAAAAGGAATGTTTTTTTCCATTTCATTCTTGAGAAGTTTTGATAAAAGCAATATATTTTCATTTTATTCTTGAGGAGATTTTGATAAAAGGAATATATTTTTCATTTTATTCTTGAAGAGATTTTAATAAAAGGAATATATTTCATTTTATTCTTGAGGAGTTTTTGATAAAAGGAAAATATTGTTCATTTTATTCTTGAGGAGTTTTTGTTAAAAGAAAATATTTTTCATTTTGTTCTTGAGGTGTTTTTAAATAAAAGGACTCTCCGTTCTCCACCTACTACCACCATTCACTTACTTTTCACCACTCCTCCACTCTTATCTGGGGTACATCTTAAAGTGACACTTATTCCGAAACGCATGGTTCATTTTCATCACACTGCACATCTTCGCGCCATGTATGGCAAGCTTCACACCACACATAATAGTCTTCCGAAATGCCTAGTACATGCCACTTTATGCAGACGGTTTATGAAATGGTTAAAATTTCAGTACTAGCCTTATTTTACTATAAGAAGATTAATTTGGATACATAAAGGGTTCCCGATTTTTTTTTAAAATTATTCCAAGACAGGTTAAAAACGGAGCTATGGAGTTTAGTAGTCTTAAAGACAATTATACGTCTTCCCGATAGTCTAATGACAATCTCCCTGTGTTTTTTTCCTTTTCTTTGGGAGGCGGGGGGAAATACTAAGGTAACTAAAGGTTTTCTTACGAAAGATAAGGGGTTAAGGTCTACGTTGGTCTTGCAATTTAGGTACGTTGAAAACCCTTGCAGAATGTTGGTTCAAATATGATGCAGCAAGTCTACCTTTCTGCGAAAAAGGTGGTGCAAATTGTTTTAGAGAGGCTACCGGCCCACTTTGATCTTTTAATCATGAACGTTGAAAATAATAGGATTTGCTTCAAAAATGGTGCTACTTGCCTGCCTTTCAGCTAAAAATTCGGCTGTGGTGAAGGGAAAGAGGACATGAATCTATGTCAACAGGACATCTGACAGAAAAGAGGGTCGCATATAAACTGGACTTATTGAAAAATAAGAACTAAGCTCCTTGTCGGATACTAAAGTATATAGACATATTTGCGTATTAGCTGTCAGAGGTAGACAGACTGTTTGCCTCTGGCCAGGGCGCCAAGCGTTCATCGAGATTTGAGTGTAAACGGCTGAGTTGAAACCATGCTCCTCCCTGAGAGTGAGAAAAAGAGGTCTGTTTGTATATGGACGAATCTCGTACAGCACTAAAATACATCCTTGTCCATGCGCATTTGCAATCAGAAATGTAAACAAACTCTTTGTTCGTGTGTCTCTAACCCTGGCTCCAAAGCTCTGTCTGGCTTTGAGTGTAAAAGCTTTACTGAGACCATGGTCCCATGGAGCTACTCCTTAAAAAAAAAATGTGTACTGCAGGTGGTACGCACCATGTTCCACAGATGTCCGTCTTACGCGGCACCAAGTGTGCCATTCCTCGTATGAATAAGCCAGGTTAAATGGATGTGTGTCAAAAGTGGCAGAAAACAGCGGGATATACCCCAGGTAACAAAGCGTAAATAACCCCTCATGCATTCTCTTTTTAGGATGGAGATGAGGCAAATACTGTCAGAGGCGCAGACAAACTGTTTCCTCAAACTGTATGGGTACTTACGTGTAATAGAGACTACACCAAAGAAGTGAAGTTAGGTTAATCCTTATGAAACATACCAACATTTCATGAAAATATAACAAAATTATGGAAACTGCAACAAAGAATTATGGAAAGCAGGCCATCCAAAATGCATTATATTAAATACCTAACTTAACCACCTCTATATATGAAATGTTTAATTAAAATATACCTTTGTTGTAGTTTATCTCGCTCAGGCTAAGCTGATTATATTTGAGAGGACCCAGAAAACTAGTTGCATTACAGATTAAGAACAAAGTGTGGTCGCTTTAAAACATAAGTTTTGGCTTTATTAGCTTTTTATTAGCTCTGTTTTGGCTTTATTAGCTCTTTCAAACGATGCCTATTAGTTATATTTTTTGAACGGTTGTTTATTCATATTACTAAATTTGGCGTTTTCGTTATTATTACTACAAAAAAAATCTAGTTAACGCATGAATATTAAAAGAAATTTTCCAGTCATTTTAAACAGTTTTTTCCCCTAATATTCTGTGCTGAAGCTTGAAATTGACGGATCACGTAGAATAAAATTTTACGCCATTTGTTTTTCACTGAGTTCTCACCGTTTATATCTTAAACCATATAAACGCTTAATTGTACTTTGTCATTTTTTATGCTTTCTCTTGCAATTCCTCATTTTACACTTCGTACATTCTTCGTAAATATTCGATCATTCTGATTTGACAATGTGAATTACCATTTTAGTGAAATTCTCATTCAAACTCAAGTGGGAATTCGTACTTTTTCTTTCATTCTAAACCTTATACAATTCAAAACCGATCCATACTAACAAATCAAATAAGTGTTTTTATTCTTATTCAAAATGGAATGGTAAATACATGGGAGTTGTCATCATTTATGAACGTTGCAATCTTCATATTTCATAAAACCCAATTAAACAGAAAAAAGCACCTTAAAAGGATAACGAGTCCAAGAGCAAGGGGCTGCAGACTAAATCGTTTAGCATATGCCAAACAGGGTTGCCGCGATGGTCAGTTCTTTAAGTGCCACAATTGCCCAAATTTGCGCGCAACACAGCTATTTCGTTGCTACAGTTAGAAAAAAATTTGCATGTCACGGGTTGCGCTGCGACACGCGCATGATCCGTTAAAGCATACTTAAATTGGGCTTTTAGGTCAATTTTCTAATTTTTTTAACGTAGAAGAATAAAATTTATCCCTAGAAAATGTAGCTGATCAGAGTGATGAATGGGAAAATATACGCACAAACGCATATCTCGTATGTAAATGTATTTAGATTATTGTAATCCATAAAAAATGTTCTGACATATATTTTTTTTATCTTTTCTTATATAAAGGAATAAAACATATTCGTAAAAAATGTAGCTGACAGAGTACTGAATGGGAAAATAAACCCACAAACGCATATCCCGTATTTAAATGTGTTCATATTATTGTAATGCATAAAAAATGTTCTGACATATATTTTTTTTGTCTTTTCTTATGCAGAGGAATAAAACGTATTAATAAAAATGTAGCTGATCAGAGTGCTGAATGGATAAATTTACCCACAAACAGATATTCTGTACTTAAATGTATTTAGATTATTGATAATTTGTAATTCATAAAAATGCTCTGACACATATTTTTTTTTATCTTTTCATATGTAAAGGAATAAAACGTATTCATAAAAATTTAGCTGATCTGAGTGCTGAATGACAAAATGTATCCACAAACGCATATCCCATATTTAAATGTATTTAGATTATTGCAATGCATAAAAAATGTTCTGATATATATATATATATTTTTTATCTTTTCTTATGTAGAGGAATAAAACGTATTTATAAACTATGTAGCTGATCAGAGTGCTGAATGGGAAAATGTACCCACAAACGCATATCCCGTATTTAAATGTATTTAGATTATTGTAATGCATAAAAAATGTTCTGACATATATTTTTTTTATCTTTTCGTATATAAAGGAATAAAACGTATTCATAAAAAATGTAGCTGATCAGAGTGCTGAATGGTAAAATGTACCCACAAACGCATATCCCCTATTTAAATGTACTTAGATTATTTTAATGCCTAAAAAATGTTCTGACATATTTTTTTTTTATCTTTTCTTATGTAGAGGAATAAAACGTATTCATAAAAAATGTAGCTGATTAGAGTGCTGAATGGTAAAATGTACCCACAAATGCATATCCCATATTTAACTGTATTTAGATTATTGTAATGCATAAACAATGTTCTGACATATATTTTTTTTATCTTTTCTTATGTAGAGGAATAAAACGTATTCATAAAAAATGTAGCTGATCAGAGTGCTGAATGGGAAAATGTACCCACAAACGCATATCCCATATTTAAATATACTTAGATTATTTTAATGCCTAAAAAATGTTCTGATATATATTTTTTTTTTATCTTTTCTTATGTAAAGGAATAAAACATATTCATAAAAAATGTAGCTGATCAGAGTGCTGAATGGTAAAATGTACCCACAAACGCATATCCCCTATTTAAATGTACTTAGATTATTTTAATGCCTAAAAAATGTTCTGACATATTTTTTTTTTATCTTTTCTTATGTAGAGGAATAAAATGTATTCATAAAAAATGTAGCTGATTAGAGTGCTGAATGGTAAAATGTACCCACAAATGCATATCCCATATTTAACTGTATTTAGATTATTGTAATGCATAAACAATGTTCTGACATATATTTTTTTTATCTTTTCTTATGTAGAGGAATAAAACGTATTCATAAAAAATGTAGCTGATCAGAGTGCTGAATGGGAAAATGTACCCACAAACGCATATCCCATATTTAAATATACTTAGATTATTTTAATGCCTAAAAAATGTTCTGACATATATTTTTTTTTTATCTTTTCTTATGTAGAGGAATAAAACATATTCATAAAAAATGTAGCTGATAAGAGTGCTGAATGGGAAAATGTACCCACAAACGCATATCCCGTATTTAAATGTATTTAGATTATTTTAATGCATAAAAAATGTTCTGATATATATTTTTTTTTTATCTTTTCATATGTAAAGGAATAAAATGTATTCATAAAAAATGTAGCTGATCAGAGTGCTGAATGGTAAAATGTACCCACAAACGTAAATCCCATATTTAAATGTATTTAGATTATTGCAGGTTTACTATCAGGTAAAAAAAATCTCTAGATTCTTGAAAAACAAATTACTAAATCAGCACATAAATCAATATATTATTCACTAGAAATCAATAAAAATCACTTGAATTCTAATACTCTATATCATTGTAATTAATAATAGTTGTTTCTTTAACATGTTCTATACAGATACCATACCTTTAGATTGCTGTTTTGTTTTTTATCAAGCAAAAATTACCCTTGAAACTTTGAAAAAATGCCTTTTGTATGTTCTTGCAGGGAATGGAACAAAATCTTTGCTTCCTCCCTGTATTTTCCCGATTTAGCTTATACCCAACTCACTGATTGGTTATCGTCGATCTAAGCGAAATATTTGTTCTTTCTTTTTTGTTTTTGTTCTTGTTAATCCAAAAACTCAGTTTTTTCCCAAATAAATATAGAAACTGTTTTCTTTTTACTCTAGTTGGGCTAGTATGATTACTGGGACACCAGTGACAATTTTGAAAATGACCTTTTTTTTTTTTCATCAGCATCAGTTTGGGTTTCGCGCAAAGTATTCTACAGAACATGCTTGTAATACGCTTCTTCAGTTTATACGACTATCTTTAGATTCTAATCTTATTCCTGCAGCCATTTTTCTTGATGTAAAGAAAGCTTGTGACAGCCTAACACATAAGATTCTCGTTGGTAAACTTTGTCATTTTGGTGTCCGTGGGGAAGCATTGTATTGGTTCTCGTCATACCTAACTGACAGATCTATCGCCACAGAAGTTACAGACGAAAAAGTTCCAATTGAATACGGAGTACCCCAAGGTTCTATTCTTGGGCCAACCCTCTTCCTCATATATGTGAACGATCTCTACCGACTTTTTAACACCCCGATTAACAATGTTTGCTGTGGATTGTGTCACAAATCTTACTCTCAGAGTACGTTGGTGTTCACACCTGATAGTCAAGAAGAATTAATAGCATTTGCAGATGACACTACTTTAGGTGCTGCAGCTCCGGATGAATCGTCCCTTATTCTAAAGCTTTAAGCAATGACTGAGAAAATCCTTTTTTGGTTTGACATAAATCAACTAACTTTAAATGTAAAAAAGTCCTACCTTCTTATTTTTTCTCGTAAAGGTGTGAGCTGCCCCAAAATTACTGAGCTTCATCCATAAGTCGTCCCCCGGATCGATATGTGCGATTCCTGGGAGTTCTTTTGGATGAAAATTTATCATTTAAGTGGCATATTCAAATAATAAGAGTGAAAATTTCCCGTGGACTTGGGATCATCCGAAAATTAAAGCGTTTATTTCCTTTCCCTATCCTCCGTCTTTTATACTTTTCTCTGATTTACCCTTATATATGTTACTGTTCGTCTGTGTGGATGTCCACATTTCCCTCGATACTTGCTTTGATTCACAATCTTTATGAGAAAGCGGCAACAATTCTCCAGTCGGCTACACACACTCCTCTTGACCTCCTAAAAATTAAAGATATTTATGTTTTATCTCTATCTTCGTTGGCAATACTTCCAGGGAGATCTCCCATGTTGTTTTTCGGGACTGCTTAAACTAGTAGGGGAAGTAAATTTGTATATGGTTCGCAACCGGGAGGATGTGATGATTCCAGCTTGTCCCTCGGTTCGTTCAGACTTCGGCCTGGCTGTGACTGTGGGACATGCTTGGAACTTGGTTCCCGCTGAGATCCGGCAGTCACGAACACTTGGCTCCTTTAAGAGACAGATGAAAAGTTTCTTATTAAAGGCTTCTTATTAAATGTTTCTCATGGTTTATTTATTATTTTTTTTCTTTTTTGGGTTGTTGTTTTGTTGGTGTTGTATCCTCGATGACGCGAGAATTTTAATTTGTATTTTATTGTCGGGTGATGTGAGGGTCGCTGTTTCATGGGGACTGCTGGTGAGTTGATTTCTTTTCCTTACATATTTATATTTAGATGTTGGTTAGTATGCTTACGACAAGTTTTATGATTTTTTATTTATTGTATGCCGTTTCCCAAATAACGGGCCATTGAGCCCTTTGGGATATTGTTTTTGTTATTGTTATTTTATGAAAATAGATAGAACTTGAACTTGAACTTGAACATGGAAAAAATGTGTCCCACCCTTCACAAATTTCGATAAGCATCGGTCTTATTGCTTCTTTCATAAAAAAGGTGACTTGTTAATTATACGGAACACACCCAAGAAGTAAAGTTATATTAATCCTAATGAAATATGCCAAAATGTGATGAAGATATAACACTTTAGTTTATATAATTATATACTTTGGGCTATATATTTGCTCATTATAGGGGTTAAAGTAATCTAAACTTATCCCCCCCCCTAATGTGAAAATATATAGCCCAAGTTATACAATTTCATGCATTCTGTCACACGTTATTTGTCTTTGTACTATCCTCAGCAAATTATCCTTAGCATACTTTCATCCCAAGACCTATCCTCAGGGGCTGTGTGGGTCATGTCAAGTCTAAAGGTATAGTTTTGGAAACTTTTAACTATGGTAAAAAATGGCTATTACAAACTTTTGATCGAACAATTTTGGGGAAAAGGGAACGTGTGTGTGGGGGGGGGGGGGGGTCTATTAGCCGTCCAGTCTTTTCGGTCAAATAATAAGGACGCCAGAAATTTTAATTTCTGTTCAGATGAGCCATTTCCCAATGTTCTAGGACCGTTGGTTCGATACAATAGTCCCCGGGGGAAAAAAATTAACACGTATCCACGATATTCCTTCTGGCAAATAATACAAAATTCAACAGTTTTTCTGATAGGGACTTGGAACCTCTACATTAGGGTTTTCTGATCCGTCAAATCAAATGGTTTGATTTTAGTGGAAATTCAATTACTTTTCGTGGGTGTTTTCTCTCTCTTTCAAAAATCAGGCAAATTTTTACAGTTTCATAGCCTTTCATTGGGTAAAACTAAACTTAATGAATCTTATATATTTGGAATAAACATAATAAGCCGATGATATATCGCTTGATATCAAAATTCCGTTTCTGGAGTTTCAGTTACTATTGAGCCTTGTAGCTTCATTTTTACAGTTCGTTACAACAAACTATTTGATGTGTTAGCACATAAATCCAAAAACTTAAGGAATAGGAAGTTATCTGCGTTTATTGGGTGTCTCAATTACAAACAAGAGAACTTGGAGAATTATTGGAGTTTCGATTAGATATTTGAAGTAAATATTAAAGTCATTAGACAATTCCCAGAGTACATACCCCCCCTTTACTCCCAAACGACTTAAATTATCCAACTACAATCGATTCAATCTAGCTAGTTAGGTTACAAATTTTATTATAAAATTCAATAAGTCCTATTTATTTCAGTGATTTCTTTTTTCATTTAGAAAATAACATCGAATGTATACCTACCTACTAATTTTCAATGACTCTATTTCGGTTCTGTTTGCAGATGTAGAAGGTGTATTCATATCCACCATTCACTCCAGTTTCAAAGATTTTAACAGGAGAAAATCTAATTTGGAACCGATAGATTACAGACGAAAAAACCATAAATATGGAGACAAAAATTCGACCTGAGCAAATGTTGTGAGGTAAGAAGCATAGAACATTTTTGCAATTTTGTGATGAACAAATTTCGCATATTTTGTTGATGATAACGCTCTGGGGTCTATATGATATGGACATATGGTGGGAAATCGAAAATTTCCAAGGCAGCATATTTGCATAAATGCTAATCTGGAACATATTAGGAATTGTAGTGAATCACTATTTTGTGTGTTTTTATTAATTAGCTTCTTGTATGATTTATTCGATTGAATCATGAATGTACGCGCTATATTGTGAAAAATCTCTAGAATTGGGAAAAAATCCTAGTTTTAGAACAAAATCACTATAAATCATTAGCTCAAAAAGTCACTAGGCAACATAAAAAATTACTATAAATAGCGAAAAATCACTAGGAGTGGCAACCCTGGATTATTGTCATGCATAAAAAAAATATTCTGACCTATATTTTAATGTGAGACACGCCATATAATTTCAATTTATATGTCTATATTTCCAATTTCTTCATATAAGACCAAAAAGTGCTACATTCAATGTAGTAAGGGCTAAAGTGCTATACATGATGAAACAGTGCTATAATAGCGCTTTCGTGCTACAGGTGGCAACCCTGATGTAAAAGGTTGGACATTACCATTGAACACAACCACGAAACCATATAATGCAGCTTTGGAGGGAATGGTAGTAGCTTACGCGCACCAACAAAAGACACTGAGTAGCTTAAAATACAGGAGTGCTACATCACTTGGTTCAGCTCGAGCGCAGGATTTTATCTCTTAGTATCGTCTACTTACAAAGGAGGAGGACACAACGGTGAAGCAGTGGTGGTGCTTTCCCCAGATTCAAAATTGCTTGAGGCCCCCCAATTTAAACTATAGAACCTCATAAAAGAATATAAGCCGTTCTAAAATCATAGGTGAAAATTGAATAACCTTTCAATCCTAGAACATTTGACACCCTACTACCTAAAAGACCCTAAATCCTTTCATCAGTTTGCCCAAAAGTGAAAAATAAAATTTACGTTTGCATTACTCTGCTGTTCTTCGGTAGTTTCTTTCAGCTTAGCGCGAGACAAGACAAAGACAAGTGAAAGAATAAATGGGAAATATATTATTCGGGTTATATATTTGAACATAAGGGAAAATTATATATTTCCAAATACATAAGGAAAAGTATTTGGACAGTTTGAAGCCGTAAAACAATTCTTACTTTATAACATACACACTAATTGTACCTAATACATTTTACATGCAGACCCGCTATACTTCACCCCCCCCCCACGTAGTGTGCAAATCTACAGCCCAAATTAGTGTACTTATCGATTATATAATAGTGAAGTGGAAGTGAAGTTCGATTAATGCTAATGAAATGAAACAAAATATGATGAATATATAATAGTTTAGAAACAAATTTGGGCTATATATTTCCACATTAGGAGGGGGGTGAAGCATAGCATATATTAATATATGCGCAAAAATACGTTTTGAGCAACAGCCCCTTATCCTGGAGAAATATAATTGCCTGTTCGTCGGTCCCTGGCAAATCCCAAATCTTAACTTGAACGTCCATGGTGAAACATTATTTTCTATCTCTGGTCAAAGCAAACTAACCGGTTACTATCCCATCTGATCTTTGCCGTCCAAATGATCGAGAGTGTAAAGAAGTTACTTGACCAGTTCCTTGTGTCGAAATTTTATAGTGTCTATTATACAACCGATAAGTACACAAATTGGTTTCTAAAGTTACGAAGAAACTAACAAAAAACGGTTTGTTACAGAATTTTACACAGCGTAAATTTGGGTGAGTGGCACATAATGCACAAGTACCAAAATTCCTTCCCCCCCACGGAAGTTAAAAAAACAAAATTCATATAAAATTCTCAAAATCTGAAAGCCTTATACTCCACAGCGGAGTATTTTCCGGTGGAGGAGTAATTACCAAGGGGCGAGTATTTTCCGAGGAGTGGTATTTTTCGCGGGGGGTGTTTTCCGGGGGTGTTTTCCGGGTGATATTTTCAGGGGTATTTTCAGGGGTATATTTTCAGGGGTATATCAGGAATATTTTATGGGGGGATTTTCCATGGGGGATATTTTCAGGGGGATATTTTCCGGGGGTTTCCGGGGGGGGCTCAGCTCGGTTTTGGTGTGTGTCGGTTGAGAGGATTGTCTTTGACGCTGGCACCTGAGTGGGCAGGTGGACTCTATCAGCATGAAGTTGGGAAATTCAGATCATTTAAATTTATATTGTCGTTCTTCTGAAATAAGTTTTCGTAAAAAACAAAATCAGATTCTTGTTCCTAATTCCACTAAAGGTTAAGAGCAACATTATAAATTAAAAAAAAAAAACAAAAAAAAAAACTATTCCGTATATGAGGAGGGAGACTGTCGATGTTTGAATTTTTGTCCCAATTATTCAAGAGTATGCAGTGCTTTAATGAATCGTTCCATCTCGTACATTTTTTTTAGTTTGTGTGGCTAAAATATTTAGAATTGACAAAACGGTCTTGTTATAATTTCATTCTGGGAAATCTTGGGAAAACCATGTTTTGGGCTGGAGATAAATATATTCCGATTTAATGAAACTTAAGTCATTAGAAAGTGTGAATTTTGTTTTTTCGAGTATATTTTTTTTTAATGCTCCGAGAAGGGCAGTCCCTAAAAATATTCTTGCATACCTGCTTAGAAAACGTTAAAAATAAGCTGATCATTTGAGTAATCGTTTTCATTTGAGTATGTCATTTTTCATGTAAAATCTTCTGATAAAGAATTAAAAGTACTACAATCGACTTTCGCTAACTCAAAATTCATCGGACCACGATTTTTCTTCGACTTACGTATAGTCAGACTTATGCATATTTCGAGTTATAGAGGTCGTTCTATATAAAATTTGACTTACAAAGGTAATGAGTTATAGAGGTAAGTCAAATGAAAATTCGAGCAACAGAGGTACAAAATCGCTAAATTTACTCCCTACCAAGTCAAGAATAACTTTCTTACTATATTATAGACTTGAAATATCAAGACTTGATTTTCAAATGTCAATAATAAATTTAGTTTACTAGGAAATAGACACATGAACATTAACAAAATCTGATACAAAAACTTGTTAAGCAAAATTAACACGTATTAAAGCTTACAGTTGCAATCTGGATACCTGGGCTTCGACTAACAAAGGTCCACTGCAAAAACTTCGAGATACAGAAGTAAACTTTGACTTGTGGAGGTAAAAGGGAAAATTAAATCACGACTTATCTACTGAATTTCGAGTTACAGAGGTAATTTTCGTGTCACTTCAACTTACAGAGGTCAAATAAAACCGCAAAATTGTTTTGAGTTACGGATGTTTTTGTCTTCGACTAGAAAGGGTTTTCCAATGGGATTAAAAATAACTCGACATATCGAGGATTTCAAATTATCAAGGTTTGAGTTATCGAGAGTCGACTTTATATCTCTGGAAGTCATCGACCGGATTTTTTGCTTCTATTTAACAAGTGATACTTTTTAGAATAAATTAACTTTTTATAAAAATAAAATAATTGTCCAAGTTCTAGTGCTAAAGCTTTCTTTTTCTTTTCTTTCTAAAATTGCACTTTACTTGTTACCCTTAGATATGGTAATATCAAGGTTCCAGATTCAAAATGCTTAAAGCGTAAAATCACAGCTTTGAAAATAACCTTTTGAAATTAGCGTGATATAAAGGAAACGAAAGGAAATGCTTGTATACATAATTTAATATTTTTAAACCAAAAGGAAAAAATAGGAGTTTCCAGCTGGAAGCTTTTAGTAAACCAGACTCAAAATCTATAATTGAGTTTCATGCTCCAAAACCACAAATATGCCTGTGGTCTGTTAAGATTTTGGAGAGTCGAACTTCCAAACTCTTTTGCACCAACTTCTATGCAAGTGTTAATATTGTTAAGAATAAATTAGTTAGCAAAAAATGAAAAATAAAGATGAGTCAAGGTGCTAATAAAAGTGTTTTATGCGTTATATTTGTCATGCTCATCAACGTCCTTGGCAAAAATTTAAAGACCAAAAGCCAGCCAAAGTTTTACAAATTTTTATAACTTCTGGCAACTAAAAAGACCATTAGCACTTGTTAAAATGAGCCAATTATAAATTAAGAGCCTTCTGAAAAATTTATACATTTTCAAATCTAAAACTGTAAGTAAAAACTAATGCGTTCATAGTCAAAAAACATTTTTTTTGTAAGAAAAAAAGTTTAAAATGTTTGAAGAATGTATGAAAAGTGCATAAGTCTTAAATTGTTATTATTACTGTTCCACTCGCAATTATTCTTCTTTTTACTTGTTAAATCTTTGCTGAATTTAAAGGCTAAGTTACTTAAAAGTTTCAATACTATAATATAAGTGATACTTGAATTTAGAATCTACCCCGCTCCCTCAACACTCGAGAGGTGATGTGTGCCTTAGCAGTCGAGGTCAGCACGACTGACTCCCAACTCCAATTGCACTTTCTGCCTAAAGGGTCATAAAACGGAGATTAGCGCCGCCGGTAGGGACTGTAAAGTCCAATGCCGTGTTCTAGCTACCAAGCTACGAGCTATAATATTTCCCAGATACCGATCACCTTTTAACGTATTAACCTCACTCGGTATTAAATAAAAAAAGTGTTTATATTAAAAGTAATGAGCAAAATTAAAACTTCAAACGGACAAAACTATTGCGTATATGAGGGGCACTGTCCCCTCCATGAAAAATTCCCCCACAAAAAATCCTCCATAAAAGTTCCTCCCACGTAAAATTCTTCCCCTGGGAAATTATCCCCCTAAAAATTCCATCCTCACTGCAAATTCCCCCAGAAAACATCTTACTTATGATTCCACTTGAAATATACTCTTTAGTGTACATACATTTCAAGAAAGACTTGTTTTTCGTTTAATTTCTGATTTTCAGGTCAAGGTGGAATTCCCGCTGTGTAGAAATTATTTCCCGTGAATCCTACCCCCCCCCCCCCTCCCGATGGAAATTTCCCCATAAATAATTTTTCTTGGTGATAATTCCCCCATGGAGAATTTCTTTCGTGGGAAGTCTCCCTGCGTAAAAGTCCTCAAAAAAATTCCAACTATGAAAATAATTATCCCGGGCAATTCCCCAGAGCATCTCCACATGTAAAATGGCGTGGCCAATGAGAAAGCGAGACAAATAAAACCAATTTTCTTATTCAATTGCTTTAGTTACCTCTTTTCTTTTTTTTCTCTCTCCTTCATTTTCAATTTTTTGTGGTTATGGTCCTCAACAAGTTCGCTTCCAGGATCCTTATTATTATTGGTGTTATATCTTATTTTTATTTGAATAAATTTAATTGAATTGAATTTCGTATATGAATTCTGGTAAATTCCCCCGTTTAAGATTTCCTCTAGGGAGTTCAACCCCAGAAACTTTCACCCCAATGGAAAATTCTCCCTGTAGAAAATCTATCCCTGGATACCCCTCCTGAAAATATCTGAATACTTCCGAATAACAAATACCATATGTAAAAAAGGAGTAAACTTCACAACTTGTGACCCTTTCTCTGGGGACTCCGGCGGACGTGTCATCTTCGAAGGTCTAGTTATTGGACCTTTTAACTATGCTGAACCAAATCTCAAAATTTTGATTAGTTGACTTTGGGAAAAAAAGGGTTTCGCGGGGCAAGCCCTCCAATAACTCCAAAAATTGGAGTTGCCCTCCAATTTTTTGGTCATTTAAAAATTTCAATACAACTTTTAACTCTCGTTCAAATGAACCCTCTCCCAATCTTCTAGGATTATTGGTTTGACATGATTACCCCCAGGAAGAACAAAGAAAAAAACAGAAAAAAGGAAGACAAATAAACACACATCCGTGATTTCTTTCTTCTTGCAAAAAATACAAAGTTCCACATTTTTATTGCTGCAAGGTTGGAAATTCTTCACTAGGCTTCTCTAATATGCTGAATGTTTTGGTGTAATTTTCAATAAGATTCCTTGACTTCTTGGGTAATGTCTCTCCCTTTTTTCAAAAATCAGGCCAATTTTCTCAGGCTTTGATGGGTAACATTAAACTTAATGAATAATATACATCTGGAATTAGTGTATAAAGCCAATTTTTCTGATACATCTATTGTAATCAAATTTCTGTTTTTGAGAGTTTCGGTTGCTATTGGGACGAGTCACTCCTTACCCACAGTTCGTTACGACTAAAATTTTGACTGCATAAAATAGAAATTTGACATAGCCAATAAGAAAAAGGCCGCATCGAACAGGCAGTTATACAAAATCTTGTTTCGATGGGGGGCAAAACTTCGAAAAAGACGGGAAATTTAGGCAAATTATACAAAAATATAAGGGTCTACCCGAACAATCACGACAATATCATGGTTTAGGCAGAGTGGTGAGGAATCATAGCGTCTTATTTGAATAACATAACAATTTTAATGAGAAGTGTCAGAAAATTCATAAAAAATAGGAATAAGGGGGGGGGGTTAGGGAATTCTCACCTTTAAAAACTTGATTGGTTCTCCCATGTTCCTATGTGAACTTTTAAGTCAGTAAAAAGAACGAAATGAAGTTCCACCTGATTGGTTTTTCTGAGTGAAAATCCAAACTAGTAGAAAGAAAGAAAGGCTACTTGCCCAGGGGACTAGAAGCATGACGTTGGCAAAAAAGTTACCAAGGCTTCACTATATGTGACAAACTCAGTCAAATTTAGTACTTATCAGCAGTGTATAATCCTATCGTAACATGTCAACTTTTATTTTTAGGTTTGATTTAGACGAACCATACATATCGATCCTTTTTTTTTCTTTTTTTTACTAATTCTAGTAGTTCAGAAAATCCATAGAAACATTCATCTTGATTCGGTTCATTATCGAAATGATTGTAGAAAAACCGTACAGGTAGAGGTAGAAGAAAGCATTGCGCTTAGATGCCTGCCCAGCAGGGTTGCCAACCACTGGCGTTCAAAAAGAGTGCAAATCAAGGCTAAAAACTAGTGAGTTTTGCTCAAAAGAGTGCAAGTCAAAAAATTGTTACCTGCACGGCTGGCAAAGCTTGTGCCTTACCTCTGAAATATGAAAGTGTACATTTCAAATGAAAAGTGTGCAAGTTGGCAACCCTGTTCCTTGGGTTATTTATAGTTCTGACGAAGTTACCAACTACTGACGTTCAAAGTGAGTAGAAACTAACACCCAAAAAGAACGATTTTTACTCTTTCCGCTTACCCTTTGAGGTAAAAAACAGTGCATTTCACACGAAAAGTGTGCAAGTTGGCAACCCTGCTGCCCAGGCCAGTAGATGCCAGTTGGTGTTAACAGAAATGTAAGTTACCAAGGTTCCACTGTATATGGCAACCTATGTCAAACATAATATGCTTCAGCAGTCAAAAATTCAAACGCGTGTTGCACCTTTTTTTCAGCTTCAGTTGGACGAACCACACATTATTCAATTATTTCTTCCTTTCAATTGGGTAAGTTTACAAAGCCCATGGACATGTCCATTCAAAACCACAGTCACCAACAGTCAAAAATATTTATATTTTTAAAGGTTTAAGTTCGGTGAGACGTGTATTAATATCGATTGTTTTTTTTTTGTTTTTTTATTGAGTTAGTTCAAGGGATCCATGGACATATTCACTTTGACTCGTTTTCCATACGATAAAAAAAAATTGAACTGAAAGTAAAGAGCAGCATTAAAACTTAAAACGAACAGAAATTATTACGTATATAAAGGGGGGCCCTCTTCAACAACTCGCTCTTTATGCTAAACTTTTTTAATGCTTTTAAAACAGCTTCTTATTGTTCTAATTAAACGACCCTTAAGTTTCAGGAGTCGTTCTTAAAGATTTGGGACAAAATTCAAACATTAGCGTAAAGAACGAGGTATTGAAGGGGGAAAAACCCCTTTCAACTACAGAATAATTTCTGTTCGTTTTAATCGAAAAAGCTTATTTTTTTTTTAATTTTTGATCGTTCTTGTAAATAACGTAAGAAAATCTGGCCCCACCTTTACGGAGTAATCCCCCTCCCCACGAAAATATCCTCTAGGTAGTTCAATCTCAGTAAAAATTTGCCCCGGTCAATTACCCTTAACAGCTCCACGTGTAAATTTGAGACGGAAAAGAGAAATCAAGACACGTAAAAAGAATTTTGAATAGGAATTCTGCAAATTTCCCCAATACAAAATATCCAATAACAAGTTCAGCTGGAAACTTCCCTCTCCATGGAAAATTCACCCTTGGGAAACCCCCAGCAGACAATTCACCCCCTCCCACCCAAAAATGTATACATACTCTCCAATAACAAATACTATGCGTAAACATTGGGCAAATTTTAGAACTTGAAAGGCTTTTCCCTGGGGCTACGGCGGGTCATGTTATATTCAAATGAATAGTAATTGGATTTTTCAACTACGATGAACAAAATGGCTATCTCAAAATTTGGCCGGACGACTTTAAAGAAAAGAAGGTGTGGAGGGAAACTAGTTACCTTTCAATCCTTTTGGTCACTTAAAAAGGGCACTAGAACTTTTAATCTCTGATCAAATGAGCCCTCTTTCGATATTCTAGGACTGCTGTGTCGATACGATTACCCCTGGATAAAAAAAAACAACAAATAAATAAGCATCCGTGGTCTGTCTTCCGAAAAAAATTAGAAAATTCCACATTTTTACAGATAGGAGGTTGAAAGCTCTGACACAGGGTTCTATGATACGTTAAATCAATGGTGTAATTTTAATTAAGATTCTTCGACATTTTCGGTATTTTACCCCTTTTTTGAAAAAAAAAACAGACAAATTTTATCAGACTCGTAGCGTTTGTGGTGTAACACCAAACTTAATGAAAATTTTATATTCGGAATCAGCATAATAAGCCAAATCTCCTGATATATCTATCAGTATCAAAATTCCATTCTTTAGATTTTCGGTTACTATTGAGCCACGTCGCTCCTTACTTACAGTTCGTTACTACGAATTGTTTGATGAGTAAGATAAGCAATTATCTTCAAACTTTAATTTTTTATCTGCAATTACTTAGAACAGACCTTCTGTAAAATTTAGTGATAGGATGTTAAATGGCCAAGATACCCACTGTGTTTAAAACCCATTGGAAATACCCCTTAAATGTCACTTAACATTTAAAGACTATGTTGAATTAAAAAAAAAAACGTGAATTAAAAAAAACGTGATTCACCATAGCTGAAATGAGATTAAACATCATTTTCTTTAATTTTTGAAAAAATCGGAACTCTCAAAACTTCTAATTGTTCTCTAAGGAGGGTTAGCTTTCAAATATTCTTGAAATCTCAATATTAAGTCAAGTAAAGAATAGACTTGATAGTTTATTTATGTGTCCAATAAAAAGTTGACTTCTACTTCTTTCGAATACAATTTCCCCTTTTCTGTGGAACAGCTGTGTAAACAACAAATCTTTCCACAAACTGTTCTTTTTTTTCTCTACTCGTGTCAATTCGTAACTAATAGTTTAATCATAGAAAAAGAGTTACTGACAATAAGTCAATTGAAAAAGGGACAGGCCGAAAAAAGTTTTAATTACCCAGTGTATAACCTAACAATAACAGATGAAGAAAGAAAATAAATCATAAGAAATTACTCCAAAAAAACAAAATCAAGGACAGGTGACCAAAATCAGGTTTTACCCTAGAAAACTATAGGGGCTTCGTTTGGGAGGGGAGGAGCAGTTGTCCCCTCAATAATGTGGATAAAATGCTACTATATATCCCACGCCCCTTGACTATCCGGATATAGACCCCTTTTGCCCCCCTCCAAACACGAATTCTGAAGATTAACCCCCTGGAAAACTATCAACGATGTAACTATAGTAAAGCAAAGCATAACTTAGAATTTAGAGAAGAAGATTTGACATAAAGTCAACTAGAATTTAGGGCAGAATTTTATGTTTCGTTCTATACTGTGCAGACCAGAAATTCTATATATTTACAATTTACATAAAAAAAAGGTGTTCTAGATTGCCGTAAAATAGATGCCACTGACAAAATACCTACCGGCATCCAAAAACTGGACATTATAAGATGTAGCATATCAACAAGAGTCTTGATAAAAAAGTAGCCTCCATGGCAGTGATAGGTACCAGAGGCGCCATTTGAGGGGGTCAGGGGTGGGCAAACGCCCACCCCAGATTTTCCAAGGGGGATCAAGCTTCCACCACAAAGGGCCCTTTTCCGGCCATAATTATCCATTATGTCCAATATAATCCATTCTGTTCAAATGATTTGAACTCACTGCACGCCTATTAGCCAAAGAGCGTGATTACCTGACGACCCTTGGTGTAATTACGCTATTTGCTATTATCATTGTAAACTTTGAAAGTAGGTTAGATTCAGAATAAAAGTCTCAAGTTCTGTCAAACGCCCCATGCCCACCCCAAGATTTGGCCCAAATGGCGCCTCTGATAGGTACATTACGAAAATAAACTCATCCATATTATAGAAGGAATCAGCAAAAGCACAAACTTAAAAATCTTTCTTTTTCAAATCATCAATCTGATTCTCAGCTTTTAAAGAGAGTTCTGTTGAAAATTTTGGTTTTTTCCCTTATGGAAGTGATTTCATTCATTAATTTTATTCATGATAGTGATTAAAATCACATGATAGTGATTTTATTCATTAATTTAAGTTATACAACTTGAAAATCAAAAATAAAGACAATATAGATAAGAAACATTGGATCTGCAACGGTGCAGTTTTAAATGTGCTTAGTCCTATTAATGTAACCCCAGCTAGAAAACGTGAAAAAAAATATTTTACTTCTTCAAAGGGAAGATAAGATAAGATTGAAACACATTAAAATCACAACAAAAATTAATGTGCGGTACTATTCCCTCCAAAGGCTCCTAAGCCTTTAAGGAGGTGAAAGACATACAAATCATTTAAGCACTAAATCAAAAAGAAAAAAGGAAAGAATAAAGGTAAAGAATAAAGGAAAGCATAAAGGTAAGAATCAAAAAGCCAAATCGATTAAATAAATAAAATAGACTCCAATCAAACCTCCATGAAAAGAAGAGAAAAAAGAAAAGTTTAAGAGGTCAAAAATCTCGTAACTTTTTTTTTGAAAAATTGCCTATTTTACTCTCATTTTGAGGATTTTTTTTTTATGCGGCTATATTTTGTTATTGTATCCTAAGGTATATTTCGACATCTCATCTTAATACTTACACCTTTTTTTCTTTATTTTTTTTTTGCAATATATCCATGTAATTATTGGTTCTAGGTGTTTGCCCCCCCCGAAAAATACCCCCCTTGGGATACTTTCGGCGAAGGTCATTTCTGGAAGGAATTTTCCGGAAGGGAATATATTCCCGGGGGTATATTTTTCGGGGAGTATTTTCTGCTGGGTTTATTTTTCGCAGGAGGGGAAGGGGAGTATTTCTTAGGGAGAATTTCCTGGTGGGGGTTAAACGCCTAGAAAAGAGCATTAATGGAAACTTCAATATGTAATTTGATTAATAATTCCAGACTTACTCCTAAGAGGCCACCACCCCCCCCCCCACAGGTGCGTTAAACGCCTAAATAATTTTGGCTCCAAAAGTTCTAAAATATCGAAAGATGGCCAAATAGCCAAACCGAATTAAATAAAAACGTAGCATAATGGAAATAGTTGGAGATATTACGAAGATAGAAAAATCCAATAAAAAAACGGAGTGTATTTGAAAGAGTTGGAGTTCCTGTGAATAGCAACAAGGACTCATAAGGTTTTGAAATGTTGAGAGGTGACCAAATAGCCAATTCAAATTAAAAAGGAGCATAAAAGACAGACTTAGACATATTTTCGATGTGAAAAAAAAGGACGACAACAAATTTCGCAGCTGTGATTTTAGAATAATTTACCAATCAAATAAGGTGACTAATTATTTCAGGGCTGGTGGTCCAAGTTGTTACCCTCAAAGATGCCAAAACGGTAAAACTCGAGAATAAATGCTTTAAATTTGGTTTTAAGTGTTACAGGGTAAAACGCCCATCTATTCACATGAAGTTAAAATTTGGATGATGTTCAGATATTACGAAATTATTTGTTTTTAATATTTGTAGGATGAGGGTTTTATATAAAAATCTGGTTTTATTACCCTCTTGAATTACTTTAACAGACAATAGTCAGGAATTGTAGGATCAGGGTTTTATATAAAAATCTGGTTTTATTACCCTCTTGAAATACTTTAACAGACAATAGTCAGGAATAATCTTATTTCATAGTCCAGAAAAGAAATTCCATGCTTTTATGGAAAGCCGAATATTTCTCGCTCTTTTTTTTTCTTCTGTTTTTCCCTCTATATTAGGGTAGACTTTTTAAAATCACTTTTATTTATTCTTTTTCTTACAATTATTTTCTTTCTATCTTAGGATTGAGACTCAATAAGTAACCAACGTAATGTCGGGATTCATTAAATTATTCGATAGATGAGATTTAATTTTATGGTTTCATCGAATTTCGTTTTTCAAATCTGCTTCAAAAACGAAATTCACCCATTCGAACATTTGACATTTCTTATTAGGAATTGAACAATAATATTTTTTTTAAGGAATCCTGAATATTGTTTAATGAATAACTAGTTGACTTTTTTTACTTTTAAGTGGAAATAATTTTTTTTATACGATATTCATCTTGCGCGATCAAAAAATATTCCAGGAATATGTGACTCCATACCTGTTTTTCCTTACAAAAAAAATATACAAAAAACTTTATATGACTAAATTTTTATAGGTTTTATGTTTAAATATGTAAGAAAAACAACACGTGGAAGATCTTTAATCGTCATTTGTCTTTTTCTACTTTCTTAACTATTTCTTTGAGTTGGTTTTTTTCATTTATTTTTTTATTATCTCTTAACTATTTTCTTTAAGGTATTTTTTTAATCAAAACATCCAATTAGTGCTGATTTTGTTCTCACACAAAAGACATAATAGGCATAATTCAAATATCTCTGAGGCCAACATATTCTTTTTCTTTGCTTTGTTTGATAAATTAACAACTAAAAATTTTTAATCATGGAACCAATTTGTATATACTTCTAATATTGTCAAGCCACATGCCTTTCTGTTTTTTTTTCTCTGTTGATTATTGGCTGTATATTGGTTATATAAGGTTATTTTACTTTTGATGTGGATTATTTCCTTTCTATAGTGTATTTTTTTTCTAAACTCATGTCAAGTCGTCAGCGTTAACACTTAGCATATAATCCTGATGAAGAGAAACTGGGTATTAAAGGTGGGGGCTATTGTAATGTTGTGAGACAGTTATTGGGTCTCTGCTCCACAACAGACTCCTTTCTCTGTCTCTATCCTTGACAGGGAAATCCTGCTTGTATGGCGTCATGACATTAGGGTTGACCTTTCACAAGCTATACTAACCAAAACCATAACCAGTAACAGCGCTCCAGAGTGAACTTAACGAGTGGCGCCCCTTGAGGATATTATAGCCGAGTAAACAACGGGGACTGGCGTTGACCCTCCTGGAAAATGCCCAGCGGAAAACACCCCCCTCGGAAAATACCCTCGCAAAAAATCCCCTAAGAAAATCCCTCTCAGAAAATACCACCCCCATGCCGTTGGTTGGTCTCCAATCCTTATGGACTTAAAAAAAGAGATTATAACTCTCATTTTCTGATCTAATGGACACACTCCAAGTTTCGGCGAACTTGAGGTAAGGGTGTGGATGAGGAAGGGGCGCTCCCCCTCCTATGCGGAGTGAATTCTGCTCATTTTGGGGTTTAATATTACAATTTACTTTCACATTAACAGCGGAGACCAGATAAATTCCCAGGAACCATAAGGGTGTAGATATTACAGCAGATTTCACATTTTTGATGTGTTTTTATGGTTTCTTTTGTACCCCTCCCCCCAAAAAGCACGCCCCCAACTGGCTACGGGCCTGGAGATTATACATCCCCCTCATGTCTAACTCTGCGTTTATGTGATGGCTCAATGAAAGATGGGATGTTTTTGCATCAAAATGCACCCTTGGAGGTATGTCCCTTCCTCCGTAACTACAAAACAATTAGAGAATCCCATTGTAGAAGTTTAAGTGCCTTTTTAAGTTTTATAATTTTTTCATGAGACAGTTTGTGGTAACGAACTGTAAGTAAGGGGCGACATGGCTCAATAATAACCGAAACTCTAAAAAACAAAATTCTGATACTAATAGATATACCAAAATATTTGGCTTATTATGATGATTCCAAATATATGAGATTCATTAACTTTAGGGCTACCCTCGAAAGCTACGAGCATGATAAAACTTGCCTGATTTTAGAAAAAGGGAGAATACCCCTATAAAATCAAGGAATTTTAATAAAAATCACACCATCAGATTCAGGTCCTTCTTGTAGAAGTTTCAAGCTTCCATCTGCGAAAATGTGGAAAGTTGCGTTTCTTTTTTTTCCAGAAGGAAGAAAAAGGATACTTGTTTATTTGTTTTTTTTTTCCAGGTATGTCATGAAAAAGATTATCTCAATAAAAAGGAACAGAAATAAATTTTTCTACAAAACTAGTTTGTCAAAGAAAAGTAAAGAGCTCCATTAAGCCGGTAAGCTAAATGAATAGAAACAAATTCAAGTAATTTTCCAAGCGTAAAGTTACCACAAATCCCATCAATAAATATGAAACCCAAAACAAACAGCAATTACAAAAAATAGCCGAGTCAAGCTCAAGAGAAGCAAAAATTAACGTGAGTAGGGCTGACAACCTCTCCCCCACCTTACAGAATTCCCCTCGAAAAACTCCATGGCCAGGGATACAAGGGGAATAAGAAAAACAAAATTATTATACAAGCAATAAATTCAATATAGGCAATCACATATGGCAGTTTACAGGCAATATATTTATGGGGGATACAATATAAGCAACAACCAAAAGGAGAAAAAAAAACATGGAGAACATACCTGAGGCCTGAGAGCAAAGTGCAGAGAGGGAAACCACACACCACTAACAAAACACAGGGACCATCAACTCCTCAGAGGAAAAAAAATTAATCTTTTTGATTCTTTATTAAATGATCCTTAAGAATCCTTTTAACAAGTCTAAAACGAGTGGCATTTCTACACTGAAGAAGGTAGTGAATTCCAGACCTGTTGACAAGCAATGTGGGGATTGAAATCTGATCGAATAGTAGGGGTAGGCGGAATGTAGATATTATTTGAAGAACAAAGACTGAGTGGAGCTGAATCAGAAATCAACATAAGTTTTCCGAAGAGATTTTGGAAGATTGCCGTGAAGTTGATCAAAGACAAAAGAAGCACAAGAAACAATGTAAATAGACCGTAGACTTAAGAGCTGTATTGGTGAAGAACGGTTGGCGTCCATAACCAGACGCCGTGTTTTATTATACATGACGGAAAGTGACCGCAGCGTAGACGGAAAAGTAGACATCCATACAATGGGGCAATAAGAAACATATGACTGGACAAGACAAAAAAAAAGAAGTTTCAGAATAGATCCAGGAAATGTATATTTAAGTTTTTGAATGATACCCAAACTCTGTGAGACCTTAACCCTAATCATGGCTACATGGTTTCTGAATGAAAGGTTCTCATCAAGCAGGATACCAAGAAACCGGACCACCCGATTCTCTGGTCTACACAAGGAGCCTTGTAACACCTGAAGGTGTGTAAGCTGAGGGAAAGCTACACCAATTCGAGAAAAAATAAGAAAATGTGATTTACCAACATTCAAGACCAAGTAATTGGCATTAAACCATGATATAACTCTCTCAAATAATGCCACAAGGTTAGACTTGATTTCACCTTCCGTCTACCCAATGGTCCCAAGAGTGGTATCATCAGCAAAAGCAACAAGAAAATCTTCATTAGAAGAATCCACATTAACAAAAGATTGATGTGGATTAAATAAAAAAGAAGAAAACAATTTTTGATATAGACCAATGAAAAGATTTTAGAGATTTGGATTCTTAGTTAAACATGTATCGTATGTTGGAGCGGTAACAAGTAAATTGGTAACTTTGAAAACCGTAATTAATCGAAGTTGTGTTATAGTTGGGTTAAATTGGATTATATTGGGTTGGTTTTGTGCTAATTGAAACTCATTGCACAAGCAATCGTTCTCTATGCATGGTGGATGTTTTTTAGATTTCTTCCACCCAGGTCACAAAAAGCTGAACTTGAGTATGACACACGACCACAGCGCCAATAGTGTATCTTGTGTACAGTTGGGCCTCATGCCAAAGTCAAATCATAGTCCACGCCTGTTGGATGAAAAATCCAAGACTTATGTGTGATTAGTGTTAATCTGGGGTTTTGACGCCATGGTTGTGACGCAGATATGGAAAATCGAAATGGCAAAAACATTCTTGCTAAGCCAAAATCATCACTAACCAGTTTCCAGGTAATGTCTAGAAATAATTGTACCTTCTGTCATATTCATCATACAAATGGGAAAACTGCTTTTCTCCAAGCTTCAATCTTTTATAGCCCAATAAAGTACTGTCTTAAATTTTTGCTCTGATTGGCTGATCACAAAAATTACACTTTAAAGTTGAACATTGCCCATTTTACACATGTACCATATTATTAGCGGTATAGTCATTCGTATTTTTTTTTTTTTTTTTTTTTTTGTCTGCAACTGTGACTAGCGTGTGGCATAGATGTTAGCCTGTCAGGACGTACAATAAGCTAGAGGTTTTTTTTCACAAGGTAACATGAAATTTGGCACCTGAGCCGACACTCGAATCCTATCAATAGATTGACCTTTAGAGCCTTACTCCACAAACTGTGATTCACAGACTCCACAGACTGTGATTACTGACATGGACTTAGACTAGCAGTGACCAAGGATCTACTGAAGAATTTTGTTTTCAAGTTACGAAGTCCTATTAAGAAAAACACAATTACGATAATGCACATGGTTACACAGCATTATTCAACTCATGAATCATTAAATGCAAAAACCCATCAAAAGATCAAGAACAAAAGAATACAACATCCTACACAACAAGAAAAATGGCATTTTAAATGTAATAGCTGATTCATTAAATTCCCAAATAAAGTCCCAAATCTGTTTTATATAAGGAAACCTGATTATGTTTTTTTTCGTTTTTAATTTGACTGAAACTAATAGCCCTTCTATTCTTAATAAATGAATCAGCATTCCTAGAATTAATAGCATCAATTGAGTACCCGCAGCATTTCATTTATTATTTAATTTCCCTTCATATTGTCATTGTAATGATGATCACTTTTGTACCATTCTGGATAAGAATCAGAGAATTCTTCAGTTTTTACAAGAGAACAAAAATTGAGTTTTTAAGCCTTTCATGGGAACAGCTTTTCTTTGAGTAGCTTGGCAAACTAAGAAAAAAAAAGAAAAAAAAAGAATTCACCGATAGATGAGTTCAGACACAATTTAAGACTTCAACTTGTTAAGTTAAAACAAAATGTTTATATACCTTACACAACCGAAACTTATACTCAGCCTCAATTATACAGGGAGGGTTGAGGGTCCAACGCAGGGGTGTAGTTTGCCATGGGGTAGGAGTGTAACTGTCCCCTCCAAGCTCCAGTTTGCCCTCCGCCCCACCTGAAATTTAGTTTCTGCAAAAATCTTGTCAAAACTGAGATAAAGCTGCATAATTCAAGTATCTAGAGAAACAGGTGTCTTTATGGTACGATATGGCTCGTTTTTTTTTCATTTTCACTCCCTTTGGGGAAATTGGCTCCAACTTTACCCCTCCCACCCTAGGATTTTGATGAATTTACACCACTGCTCCAACGGTGATTCTACTCCAGACTTTAAACGGCTTTGTCAAGTCCATTTTATCGATATTTTACTGGAGATTAAACTGATTTAACTCATTACCCCCTCAACATTCTTTGGAAGTTACAACTTAGTACCCATAGCCGTTCCTGAGATTGACCTAAAAGTTCTTTAATATCTTAACAAACATGAAAAAGTCTTCGGCTTCTTCTTACCTGGAACCTAGTAAAGAATGAGCCACGGAAAATCAGGCAGCAGAGTAACTGAAATATAACATCTTGACCCAGGAAAGAAAACTTTTAAAAGGCACGAGTGTTATATTATCTTTTCATAAAACGTGTGTTATATAATTTTGTAAATAAAGATGCAGTTTTTGACAAAAAAATTATTATATTTCAATATTAGTTTTTTGTTACCCATAAAAATCACGTTGATATAAAAATCAACTTACAAACGAAACCTTAAAAATTCGCTATGATATTCCCGTGCTTCCCTAGCGGCCAAAAAAAAAACAGAAGTAAAGAGCCAGATCAGTGCTTTCCATACAAAAAAGTGGTTTCCCTTATTGTTCAAGGTGTGGGGAGGGGGCTGTCCAAGGTAGATGCAATACTATTTGATCATGCTGTTTCCATTAGGACACTTTTAATTTCGACCTGACATCCTCCGACATCATTTTTGAGAGGTTTCAGGTTATTATTCGAAGTTATGTAAGGATTGTTTTTGCAATAAACTTTTACCACTAAGATTACTGAAACAGTTATCATTCCTGGATCAGCTTCAAATGGCAGTTCTTTCTCACTTGATAGTTTTTTGTTTTTTTTCAAAACGCATTTCTAAATTTTGTCATTAATGTAAAAGCAGCCATATCCTTCCACGGTTTATCTTTACTTTCTATTGATCTTTTCTCACATTTATTGCCCAAAACCATCCAGAAATTTAGGGTTACAAAATGATATTAAAAAAATAAATCCTTTCAAAAATTCGAAATAGAAATTTCCTTGGCCAACGGTGTTTAAACTTGAAACCCCCCTCCCTTATATTCTTTCTTCCTCAAAATCATATTCCATCGTTCTTGTTGGAGTCAGAACCTTGCACACGATCCGCCACTTAAATAGTCTTATGTTCCATGATATGAAGTTTAAATTTATAAGGACTTTCAATCGAAAGATACTAAATCACTGAACATATACCCTAAACCAAAACTGATATGGTAAATACTTGCTTATTGGACAATAAACTTTTAAATAAGGTAATGCACCAAGCCTCATAGGCTTACCAGCGGTTAAGTTTACTAATAGGCTAGGACAGAAATCAGATAGGAAGGAAAGGCATAGCCCATCAGAGTCAACGCTATAGTGTTACCTATAGTAAAGTCATAAGGCTTCAATGTATTATTTTTTTCCCATAAGCACTCCATATGGTAGGAATGATCGTATTAACTTCAGAGGATGTTCGTAAGATTAGGTATTGAAAGTTCTAGAGCCCTTTTTAAGAGTAAAAAGTGACTGGAGGTTAACCACCTCCCTCCCGCGCCATTTTTTTTCCAAGTGCACCAGATCAAAATTTTGAGTTAGCCATTTTGTTCAAAATAAGTCAAAGCTAAAAAAATTATGCATCTTTAATGGAAAAAAAAACCCCAAAGCCCCCGGGGCAAGGGCTGTAAGTTATGCAAGCTGCCCGTTGTTTACATACTAAGGTTTTTTTATGGAAGGGATGGTCTTATGAGCTTTGGATGAGGCTCATTTGATTATAAGCCGAAAGTTCTACTGTCCTTTTCATGAGTCGAAATAGACCGGAGGGCAACCTACCCCCCATACCCTTTTTTCTTCAAATCCATGCGATCAAAATTTTGAGATAGCCATTCTATTCAAAACAGTCCAAAGGTCAAATAACTACAAGAATAACTAAAGAATGAAGCTTTAGACAGACTTGGATGAAGAAGGATCGTACACAACTGTCTTGGCCCCATATGGCTTGGTACTACAGATAGCTATTGGCAGTAGTAGCATCAGTCTTGGTATGTACATTGTATAAATACAGATTAATATACAACAATATTTTACTACCTAAAGCTGGAAAGTTACCTACCGTAGTCTTATAGACTACAATATCTATGAAAATGAAACCAAGTTATTTAGTTATACATGACATTTTTTTTTCTCAAAAATGTTACATTCTTGTAATTACTGGTACTGCTACTACTAACAACCCACTGCACCATCAACCCGTCTGAGGTGAGAACAGATGTGTGCGTTTACCTTTCACACCATCCTGTTCAAAACTTTACTCCCTCTTTGCTCCCACTTCCTTCGGGTCCGTTTTTATCATCCATTCACACTCCATTCAGGGATGACCTACTTTTTGTTTAGCCTCAGATGAATGGCTCAAAAGTGCAGTTCTTATCCGTACAGCGCCACCTAGCCATCTAAACCTTCTTTCATTACAGTTCTAGAAAGTGGGACAAAACCAAATTTAGCCAAACAAAACCAAAACCAAATAAAGCCAAAAAGGGGATTAGTTATCTTTCATCCGTAAAACGTGACTTAGCCATCTCAACCATCTTTGCACTATAGCCCAAGAAATTGGGTGGAGCCACATTTTTCGTAGTGCTTACTGTCTGATATGCGGTCAGTTCAACGAGCAAACAAAACTATCCTCATGAAAGATCATTTTTCCTTTTGGAAAAAAAATAACAAATCTTGGTCAGCCTTTGGAAGCGTCCAAACCTCAGAGCAATGATTGACCACTCGCAAGACGGTGGGTTCCAATATTCTAATTTAGTTCACACGTTTCTTCCCTATTCTTCTGATCTGTTTTTGACTGCAAAAAAACACCCTTCTCCTTCGCTATTCTATTTTTGACACTTTTATTGCATCCACTATCGTTGAAAAATTCTTTATTCTTTTCTATAGCATGTCCAACAACTTTATTCTGGTTTAAGATATTCTCAAAATGTTTCGCGTATCTCTATTTAACACTTTCATCATTAATTGAGGCTCAGTTCTAAACCTAACAATACTTTATACCTATCGCTTCATTTTGGCCGTCCTGTAAAATTTGACAAACACTGCCTTGTTTCAGGCATCACCATCCTGAGTGCTGCCAGGAAATTTTCTAAGAGGAGGGGGGATCAAATACTATCTGTAATTTTCTTTTAACTATTATTTAAGTGGGAGGGCCCATTATTTTTAAACAATTTTAAATGTAACTTTGTTTCCCTGGGTGGCTAATATCCACATTGACCCCCCCCCTTGCAGAAAAAATGACCGCCATGTTTTTTTTTTTTTACAGGATCAGATTTTTTGTCGATATAAAAAGGAAAGCTGTAACTGGCTCATAAAAAGTCCTTTGAAGGGAAGAGATTTTTTCTAACTTGACAGAAGGAAAAAAGTAAATAAAGAAATAAAGAAACAAAAACCAAGAGCAGAGGAGATTGCGATCGAAAAAGAGAACGAAAAAAAATGGAAAGTAGTACAGGAATGAACAAAAGAAATAGAGAATGAAAAAAAGAAAAAAGAGAAAATGAACAGCGACAAGCCTGAGCCCTATGGATACTACTAGAAAACGAAGCTATTTGTTTTATCAGGGTTCTTTTTCAGTTTCGTTACAAGTTTTTAGTTCTAGTCAAGACAACAGCGTTTACGCAGGAAAGGACGGCGTCTATCTCATACATTTTCCCGCGTCTTCATCATATAGATTGAAGGATGGTCTTTACAGTTGCCTTATGTGTGGAGGGATGGATGCGTCATTGTATCATCTCTCAGGAGAGTTTAAGAGATTGAGAGAATTAAAGGTCAAAATTTTTGGTAGGGAGATCGGGGGGGAGAGATTGGATTTTGGAAATTTTGAAAAGTAGGTGTTATTTAGATATAAATAATGTTGAAAGTTTCGTCCTAGAAGGTATTAAGTGTCGTGAAGATTTTCTTGAATATAAAGTTCTAGTGTTTGGCCAGTTTAGGTTCTGATGTTGTATTTGTTGTGTGGCCCGAAGGGGCTTCGTGTGAATAAATCTATCTAAAGAAGGCACAGAGGTAGAGACTCATTTGATTGTGTATTAAAAGCTCTATTGCCCTTTTAAAATCCCAAACTGAGCGGAAGGGTGCCTCCAATTCCAAGAACACCCTATTTGCCCAACGAACCCCACAATTTTACATAGGATCATATCAAATTGTAAGACAGTAGTTTTAATTAAAAAAAAATAGGTCTCCAAGGGTGACAACCCGGGCAGTTCCATAGACAAGTAAACTCAATTATGCAAATGGATCGATCAAAACTGAAAAGGAGGATTTAAAAGACTAGTTTGCTAGTAAATCTACTTCTATTATTTGGACGAATTTGCCACAGTAGATTAGATATCCGTTAATACAGTAGTTCTCAAACTTATTTTGACACTGTACCCCTTTTTACCCACAAAGCATTTTGGTACCCTTTCTCAGTTACCGGCACTAAGTAAATAATAGCTAAATATAAATAAAATGGCCAGTTCTAGAGTTAAAGGTTAGTTTTATTTTTTTGTTGGCCGGCCGCGTACCACAGTTTGAGAACCACTGTCTTAATATGTAGGAAAAAAGAAGAAACGCTGCAGATGTCAGCTGTGAGGGTGAAATCCATAATGTAAATAAGCGCAAAATGAAAAATAACGAGATAAAATTCCGGGTCCTGAATTACGATGCTATTTATAGGTTTGGTTTTACGCTTAGTTTGGTATTTGACAATCCGTGCTGCTTAATTCTTTAACTAATGATAAAAATTATTAAGTTACATTTATTCATTTTTATTTTAATATTAACAAAGAAATTCCATTTTAATAGATACAATATTATTAGCTATAAAAATACATTATTTTCAATCTGCCTGATTGTAGAGCATAGCCATTACGTAGATGTTCCTCTTAATCCCTCCATCCACGAATTCACGTATATCACGGTTGCAGCAATCAGTGTCAGGCCTGGATTTACCAATAGGCTCGGGCTTAGGGGCGCATAATGCCAGGGGTGACAATAAATCATCAGTGATTTTTATTCTTAACGAAAACTGGACCAATTTGATTAAACAGTTCGTGGTAACGACTTGCAGTAAGGAGCGACCGGGCTCATATTGGAAGTCTCAGTTCACTCAAATTGTTACCCTTTAATTTGAAGTTGAATTTCAAAGGTAGCGCAAAACAAGGCTGAACCAATTCCAGTAACGTTCCCGACAATACGATCTAGCTTGCTAAGTGATATCGGTGCTTGCATGCAGCAGAAAAACGAGCAATAATCGTGAGAATTAAAATATGGCCAAGCAAAAAACGCGTATATTCCTATGCGGTTCTCTGCGGCATGTAAATTACACCAAGAGCCCATGGTTGCGTCACTAGACCAAGAGCTTACTGGATATTCTTGCAGAGCGCCAGCGAGCTCACTGGATTGCTTTCAATCACTGGAACTCAAAAACTCCAGTCACCAAAATAAGTAATCTAACATGTAGAATGGCGATATTTGAAGGAGCGAAAAGGAGAAAAAGCGAGAGAGAATTAAAAGAAGAAATTTTTATTTTTAGGTTTAAGGGATGGAAGACTGTTTTCACTGAATTATACTTCAGCGTTAGATTTTGCACCACTGAGTCAATTACTGGTTGTCTAATAGTTGACTCAGTTTATAGACAACCAGTAATTGTCTTTACCATTGACAATTACAATTGACAACCAGTAGTTGTCTTTAAAAACTTCCAATGGCATGTTGCGTACAGGTGTAATATACGGTTACAAGTGCGCTATAGTATTGCGCAGGTTCGCGTAATAACGTCTTGAGGGACTAGTAGCTTCACGTTTGCCCCCCCCCCCCATGGCTCAGATTACAAGCCTTTTGGTGATACTACTGATGAAATTGGGGTACAGAAATCGATTTTCACAGGCCATTGAGGGTAGGTTGGCGATTATTTAAGAGTTTTTTCTATGGATTATTAAAAATGAAAACAAGTAAAATAATTTTAAAAATCTGGAGAATCTTGGAGACTCAGTTGGAAAATTTTGTGATTTAAGCGGAAGGAGGATTCAGATCCAAAGCCTCCATTCCTAACGTGTCTGATAGAAGTTATTTCTTTTGGACATCAAAGGGCACAAACTTAGATGACAGTTTTAATATTAAAAGTTGCTATGGAATTAGTTGCTATGGAAACATGTACTTTTTCGTTAGTTTTTCAGCGACTGAGCCAGTGTTGCAAAAATGAGCTCCATGATATGGAACAGCCAATAGTATAGTTCTCGGGCTACCCAACCAGTTCTGCATCGATACCCTTATTTTCGCCTAGAGGCAAGGCGAAGGACAAAATCACATTTTTCCGCTCTCTTTGTCGTACGATGGCAGGATATCTTGGTTTATTGTAATACTCACTTCTCAACAAACCCGCTGAAGTTCTATAATACAACTATTGAATTTTTTTCTTCTACTTTTTCTGCCCTGTGTGAAATGCTAAGGGATTCGATACCTTAAAAGATCACCACATCTCGTCCTGTCATAATTTTTCTAGTTTGTGCGACAAAACTATATTGGCCCGTCTAGCATTTAGAAATCTTAAAAAAGCCGCCTAGCTCCCCCCATTTTCTTAATTAAAATAAGCAGAATAAGCCAAGGAAAGGGCAGTCCCTGAAAATGTTCTAGCATACCTGCTAGGAAATTCGCTAAGAACCAGCTCCAAAGAAATATCATTTAAGCAATTTAGCGGCATTGGGAGTTCCCTGTGGTGCAATCAGCTTTGATCAATAGCATTGCTGACAGAGGGGACGTAAAATTTGATTACCCTTTCAATCAAATTCAGTTAAACCGTAAATTCTTGATAGCTCTCGATTTTGGCTAGTCTTTTGGGAGAATTCGCCAATTGACCCTTTGTCTTTAAAAGCAATAAAATTGTCTATTTCCGAACCTGACATTGATAAAAGCTCATAAAATTCAGCCTGGATAACTAACAAAATTTTTTGAGAGCATGCAATCAAAACTTGATAATTTTAAAACAATTAAAAAATATATCTTAGAAATCGTGGTTTCCAGGCATGAATAGACTTAAGATGGTCGAGGGGGAAACTCAGTGTGAGCGAAGAATCAGATTTTAAACCATTAAATTTTGCATTTGCTGAGAACTAAGTGTAAATAAACGGTAATCAGAAAACGTAAAACTACAAACCGTGACACGATTTTTGAGCGTTGCTGCGGAAATGACATCTCTGCAAATTTTCATTGCATACACGGCAAGTCTTTTTCCGCGACTAACGTTGAAAATTTGTCGATCAACAAGAATCAGTTAATCCCAAAAACGTGAGCTTAATGAGCAAATAGTAGATCAGTTTTAATTAACTTGTGAAAATAAGAAACTGTCGCTGAGCTCATTCCATATTACTAGTAAGATTTCTCAGATGATACTTATACCCAACTCAAATCCATGCTTCGAGGCGTCTCCCACTTGACAAATTTTGCAAATCCGCAGCCCAATGGAGATGTGTCTACTGGTTCCACGTTGACAGTTAGCAAATATAAGTTGCTTTTTGTCAATTGATGTTTTCCAAACACAGCTTTTTCTCATTTGGCCGACAATTCCTTACATACACTTCCAACTCCCCAAAAACAAATAATTAAATATTAAGCTGCATATACAAAAACAAGTTGGCATGATTACTGAGTTTAGGGACGGGAAAACAAACTAAAGGACTTTCGTCGGAGGGACCAAGCACGAGCCCCACACGAAAACTAGTCAGTTTTCGGCTACCTGGTCGGAACTCTTTGGGTCTAAATTCAGAGTAGCAGCCTGCTGGTTTCAGTACCCAAGAAATGTAGTGGTATCTAAAAAGGGGGATGCCGATTACTAATTTATGTGCTCAAAAAAATCTATAGTACAGTAGACAGTAATGTAGCTGTGTAGCAATCTATACCATCAAGTAATGTAGTCAGCATGATAGTGCGTCTATGTGTACAATGGAAGTATAGGAAATTAACCCCTGCCATATAATTAAATTCCTCGTTGATGGATTACATTTATCTCCAGAGGTACCGGAAATACTGTAAGTACGTACGCTTTGGTGAGAGATGTTCCAAAAGTAAGTGGGTCTCAAGATGGTAAGCAACAAAAACATCCGCCAAATTTATCCAGTATATGGAAGTTTAAAAAGACAGCGGAATGGTGGAGTCTTACATTATCTCTAACACCAGGAAAACAGGAAATTTCGGGAATATTCTCTCTTGATGTATTACTTCACAAAAAAGTGTGAAGTCCTGTACATTCCGATGCTGTTTTTCTTCATCTTCTTTTTCTCACGAAAGACTAAAATCTATCCCTTTTAAAGTCTACAAAAAAATGTATGGCAATAAGTCTCTATTCTACAAATGGAAACATAGTTCAAAAAGACACAATATAATAACTGACGTTATTTACTATTAAAAATTCTTCAATATCTCATATTGCCCATTCCATGTTTATAAGCGTCAAAACGTGAATCCACTCCGTAGGGTGGAGGTACGCCCAGCGGCATTGATGAATGACCATACTGCTGCATCTGATTAGCCTGCATTGGAGCTCCCATGAGTGGAGCCCTGCCCATGCTAGATGCTCCAGCCGGACCATATCTAGAATCGGATCCCCAGCTCGGTGCTTCAAGGAGAGGCCCTCCTGAGGTTCCACCAGGATACTTTGGAGGCGGGTAGGGATGAGCACTTCTTTCTTCCCAACCTGATCCACCAGACGGAGGAGGATATCGTGTATCTAAAAATCATGATTTAAGTAATCATTTTGCAGAGAAGAGAAGTCAACGGAAGAAGAGAGAGAGAGAGAGAGAGAGAGAGAGAGAGAGAGAGAGAGAGAGAGAGAGAGAGAGAGAGAGAGAAACAAAGAAAGAAAGAGAAAGAGAGAGAAGGAAAGAGAAATAGAGATAAGAAAAAGAGAAAGAAAATGGAGAGGACAGTAGCTTATCACCAAACAACGTCAAATCTGTGGGTTTTGGATGGTGGTTTGTTCAATTCTAGCGCTTATAGGTGTTTTGTTGGATAGTTGCATTGAATATTCATAAAGCACAACATTAAGAAGTGAAAGACTTGTCGATACACAATTGAAGTGTATCTCAATACATAGTGCTCATGTTCGACACACTTGGTAATACTCAACGCTCAATATTTGTTCTATACTCATTAATTAATATACTCAACATTCAACAATACTCAATGTTTTCCCTATACCCAACAATTGCGCAGACATTCCCGCTAAAAAAATTTCTGTGTGCTGCGTACTATTTGTATTTACTATTACTACTTTTAACAACTAACTGAAACACAAAGCCGCATAAGGCCAACACGACAACGCATGCTCCTCCTCCGTACACTCCAAATATATTTAAACAAGTTGGAATTACTGAAGCAAATTAGAACTTAGAACTTCTTAAAATTACAAGCTTGTTTGTTTTACTTTTAATGTTTTGTCCTTTTCCATTTTTAAATTTTTTTTTCGAGGTAATTAAACATAATGACTCGGTTTTAACCACTTTTTGAAATAATCAAATAATCGGACCAAAAATATAATGTTTAGTGATGTGATAAAATATTTTGTCCTGTCAACCAATATAATACGAGGTGCACGCATTAATCCAAGGAAACTGATATAAGATTATAACAATCTAATTAACTTATTAGCTTCATTGCACAAAACCTTCTTGCAAAATAAAGTGAAAATCTCTTCAAAACCTGGAACTTCTTTAAGGACGTGGGGGGATGGAGGGGGGGGGGGCAAATCCGTTTCTCCCTGGGTATCAAAGAACCCCAAGGCAAGATTGTTTCTTTATTACTGCGGAAGTTTCATTTATAAGTTAAATAATTAATTTAATAAAAACCTTCCCTGGAAACCCGTTTACATTAACAAGTGTGTACTAAAGTTTATCTTAAAATGTACTTAGGCCAATTCTCAATACCCAAAGATATGCTCAAACACAAAGAATATACTGTGTTTTTTATATGCAATAATATAAAACCCAGCAGCTTATCAACTGTTTCAAATTGTGTTCGTCACTTGTTGAACGCAGTTTATCAACTTGGCTTCAGAACGGGTCATTGAACCGGAATTTAAAAATTTGGGTGCTAGTTTTTGACATTTAAATTGAACAATGAAGGAAACTAAATAGAATTGAATCTTCGGCTCAGCATGGATGTAATAGAAAACTGCTAACAATGCAGTGATTCCTAGTAGAACTAGATAACAATGGCGTCAATTTAAGAAAATCTGGAGGGGAGGGATGCAAATTTACCGTTTTTATAATTTTTCATTGTACGTAAATACCAAAAAAGCATTTCGAATGATACCTTGAATGAAAACATTTTGAAATAAATCCAAACGATATTTTTCATAAATCTAGGAGAAGGGATCTACTATCCCGATTGACGCCACTGCCAGATAAATCCAAACTAAAATTAAACTTAAGTCAATTTTAATGGATTAAAATTCGGATTCTAATTTTAATCTGAATTTGTCATAAGTAGGCTGATTCTTTGCTTTTTCTGTATTTTATAAAATAGCCAGAGAAAGGTTGGTGTACATAACATCAGCTAAAGTGAGTGTTTTGCCTTTGGCTCGATGAAAAAAAGAAAGAAAGAAAAGAAGAAATAAATCCAACTAGCATTTCTGGTTCCAAATAAGTTCAACTAATTCAATTCAACCCTGGTGGAACTCAACCCTACCTAGGTTTTACTTTAGTCCTATTTACATCAAACCCTTTCTGATGCAACTCGACTTCCATTTAAATAAATCCGAATCAACTCAACAATTAATTGTTAGTACATATCTTTTAGTAAAACTGACAATTATCTGACTTACACGACAATGTCTTTCTTTATTAATTAATTATTGTGTTTCTGATTTATGCTATTTTAAGTGATTTAGCGATAGAGGTTTCAAGTCGATCAACACTTTTTTTTTCAGGTCATCGCCTTGAAATTCCCGTGGGTTTTCCCAGTAGGAAAGGCTCATTTGAACTACCCTTAACCCATGCCTAACTACGTTAGTTCTGCCCTAGGATGGATGATTTTTAATACAATTCTGAAAAAGGTTATGCCAGTCTTGGTAAAGCCAAGACTTATCTTTCTTGACTTTACTCCAATTAGGCATTACTCTCGAGTTTTTCATCACTTCCACCAAGTTGATTTTTGAACTAGAATGACTGACTGCTAGGTTAAATATTTTTTCATATCTTATGGCAAAGATTTACTATCTTCTTGTTAGACAATCTGGACATGACAAGGGAGGGTAAATCGCAGGATTTTCCTACAATAGCGAAAGTCTGGCACTTGAAAATTGAGCCAAACCTTTTGGAAGAGCTTCATAGTGTCCTCTGGGGGGATGGGCGACAGAACGAGCATCACGATCTCGAGCAGATTGAGGCGGCATGTCACGACGTCCTCCAGATCGATCTCCACGAACATCTTTTGGCTCATATGTATCCAATACTCTTCGTCCTGTATCCGCACCACGCATAGATGCCTTAGAACCATATCTACAACAATAATAGTATAATATTAGAATATCATAATTATAATATCGAAATATAATAAAAAGTACAAATCAAATCACGAGCTATGCTCTACGCTAAGATTTCTTCATTGAAAACTGAATTTATACGTCGGTATTCAGAGACACAAAGTAATTGATATCCTAATTGTCGCATGTCATCACTTCAATAATGTAGTCAGTTCCATAACTGTCATATGACATCAGACACAATACAATGGATACCATTATTATGACACGGTATCAGTTCAATTGATTAAACTTGTAATCTACTGCACATTGGACCCCATATTAATGGAAATGGTCAGGTTATGAACTCCTACTAAAGAAGTTACGACGTACAAACTCGTGACAACTACATCCACTGGAAACAAACATATACCCATATTTGTGATGCACTCTTAATTTGACTTCCTTCAAACCATTTTCCACGGGACTAGCCGGGTTGAAGAACAATCGTCGCCAAGGAGAAATACACTAAGCGAACAAGTTTTGATTCCAACAAACTCGGATGCTCTATAAGAAGGCGAAAAAACTTTGATAAAACTCGATTAGAAAAACTTACACCTTTCTTATTAGACTATCTTTATATATTGTTGATTTGTTATAAAGTTATACAATATTTTTTTACATAATGTGGTTTATTGTACATTGATATACAGGTGTCTTCAATTAATTCTAGGTTTCGTTGGATATTTAGCTGGTTTTGGATAGATCATTAACTTTCTTACTTTTTTCCAAACATTCTGCCACATACAATAAATGACAGAAAAAAAGGTATTCGAGGTCAATTTTTAATAATCTAGAAAAAGCCAGATTTAAAAAGGCTTCCAAAACAACATTAAATAGAGTTAACCATAAATGTATCCCCTTCCTTATAGGCCATGGAACCCATGGGGGGGGGGAATACTTACTTTGTCTGTTTTAACGGCTTTTCGATTTATTGGAAAAAATATATCTTATCTCATATATAAAGGAAAAAAAATATATATAAAATGAAATTTGGCAATATAATTAATTATTTTGTTTTACGAGTGGCACTCATCTTGGCTGACACTTCAGTTCCCTCAATCCTTTTCAATCCTGGTTTCTTTTTCTTATACAGAATTTTGGATGAGCATCAACGATTTCACTTATTGCGCTTGAAATTTTTTTTTTTTTGGGGGGGGGGGAAGGTCAAATAGCCAAATGGTAAATTTGTCGGTCATAGCTAGATTGGCATTCTAACGTTGTAACAGAGTTGTAGACAATTTTAAATTCTGCTTCTTCTTAACTACTGTAGATAACTATTTAACCACATAGCCACAATACTTAATTCAGTATTTAGTGCCATACTTAAATGTCACTTCTGTTGCCATAAAGAAATATCTTGGACTTCAAAATTGAATCAGGCGAAATTTAAAGATAGAAAAGTAGATAAAAGCCCAAGACACAAGTAGAGGTCATCTTATATGTTAATGTTTTCTTCCAGTAATAATAATAACTTTTTATAGACAATACTTATACTAAGAGATAGTATAGCCCCGACAAAGGAAAACATTACCGATCACGAGAGGGCTGTCTCGTTTCTACTCTTCGATCTTCTTTTTTAGCTGAAAGAGATCCACGCGAAGTCGAGACATCTTCAACGCGTCGAGAAGAACCCTGTTTCCTATCATCAAATCTTTCGACATTAGCCTTGACTGAGCGATATCTTTCTTCTTCATAAGTCCTTTAAATATAAACCGACATGATTACGGAAACCTTATTGAAGAAAGGAACAAAAGATCCAATAAACTTTGGCAACAGGCTATTCTATATTCCTAGAAAAGCGATGCCGTAATTTAGCGGGTGCCATAAGACGGTTGCTAATAACGGCCGTATTTACGGTGACCAATCTTTGGTTTTTAGACACTGGTGCGGTCGTATGCAATTTTAGTCACTCAGTACTGACTCGAGCAGTGTGTCGTTCGTTGGTAAAAAATAGACTATTAGTATATCTGGATGATGGAGTCATCGGGAAACGAAAAAGAATTGTAGTGCAGAGGGTCCATTTTAAATCTTAATTTTTCCGTATTTTACCGTGATGGCTGGAAAGACACACATGATTTTTGAACTGTTATCCCAATATAGATATCCAAATTTTGCTTCAACTGGGATCAGCTATACTTTTAGATTTGACATTGTATAACACTTTATAATTTTTGACTTAATAAATAAGTTTGTCATTTTGACGCGTCCATGTCACGTTTCCACCCACTATTTTGGTGACGCTACTCAATGCTACATAAAAAAGAAGAAAAACTCGGTGTATTCTCATTTTTGTGTGTTCTTTTTAATAAAACGAATTTAGATTTAATTTGCTAAAGTAGTTGTTGTAGAACGGAAACTTAAACCTATCACATGTCAAGTAAACAATTCAGAAATATTGTCCAATTTCCAATATTTCCAAATTTCTTAGGTTTTTTAATTACAGATCTGAGGTTTGTATTGAATCATCATAACCTTATATCTTACCTCTGTAAGTCAAAGTGACTTAAAAATTACCTCTATAACTCAAATTACAATAGATAGATTGTCATTTTATTTTCCCTTAACCTCCACAAGTCAAAGTTTATCTCTGTATCTCTATGGCTCTGACTTGTGTTGTGGTGAATTGTTAACAGTAATAACAGTAATGGTTTATTACCCATGAATTACTGTTATACAAATAGATAATTATGCAGTCAAGCGTGTTAATAATATAAGATATCTTAGTGCTATAACTGATGAATGCCTTAGTTTTATAAACCATATATCTTTTTATTAGTAGTAGTAAGAATACAAGAAATGTTGGAATGATGAAAAAACTTAAAGAATATATTTCAGAATTACGTGATGAGATTACTTTATTTTTGTTTAGTCATCCATATTTGGTACATTGTGTGAGTATGTGGCCTATAACGTTAACAGGTCATTTGAACGGATTTTCACGCATGATGCACAATATGGCACTGCGAATATTGACTAGAGATAATGGAAAATCAGTTAAACCTCAATATTTGCAGTTTAATGTTATCCCTATGTCAGCCCTAGGGGAAATTTATCATGCATTGTTCATGTAAAAGCATTGATTCAAGTTATTTCCTAAGTGTTCTTTAAATTTATTTATTTTTGATGATGAAGTACATGATTATCCTACACAATATGCTAATAATGTATGGATACCGAACTGGATTTTTAATTTCAATACGTCACATTAGGCCAAATACTACAACTAACAACGCAATGCAGGATCAAGCCGGCAAGCACACATCTACGTACAGTCCTCCTACATCCCAGTCTATTTAAAATCTTCCTTTTTACACCCTCCCACGAAGCCTTCATTTCCCTTAAATCTTTCCTTACATCCTCCCATCCCGTTCGGGGAGGACACGCTTGTCGTTTTGGCCCAAGAAGGCTAGCCAACAAGGACAATCTTTGGTAATCAGCCATCCTTTATCCACAGAACATGTTTGAATAGTTTCACTCTCAAGCACCCCCCCCCCCAAAAAAAAGAAGATTTTTATTGGATGGAAGCGGGGTTTATTTGGGTGTGTTGGTAAGTGGAATGAATTATTCTTAGGAGAGGTTATTGCGACCAGGAGACACGCAAGTGCAATTTTTTTTTCTAAACATTCATCATAACCACAATAGAACCTACTGTTTAAGACAGCTCGGCTGGCAGTATAGCTGCGGTACCCAATTAATGACGTCACATAAAAATTATATACATAGCCAATTACTGTGCAAGATTTATAAGACCTTAATAATCAAGTCATTATCTGCTAAAGAGTAAAAAAAAGTTTTTTTTAAAATAAATGTTCATATTTGTAAAGAAAAAGGGGGAACTTCAAAATTTTCTCTCAATGGTGTTATTTTCTATGCTCAAATCAAAACAATACATAATAAGAAAAAAGATACTTCCAGACCCACGGATAAAAGATAAAGGAGAATTTCATGAAAAGTAAAAAATTACTACTTTGAATTTTAACAATTGGGAAGAACTAAAACGTTTGACACCTCTTTAAGGTCGAATGGGCTAAAAACTGGAAGAATAGAGAATTGAAATTTACAAGAAGTATATACTTCAGATAGAATAGATATAGCTTCTTCTTCTCTGGTCACACATATCGATAGAAGAACAGATCCATTTAAGGGCCCTTGTGCCCTTAAATGCGCCCTTTCTCCTTTTCACTATTCTTATCTATTTCGATAGGATGTTTAAGAACCTTAGAACTGATGTTCAAATGGAAAGGGCTATTACAAGCTGTGAGAGGTGAATTCACTTTTCTTTTTTTATTAAAAAAGAAATCAGCACATAAGGAAACTAATAATTCAAGAAAGATGCAAAATGTTATTTTTACACACTCAAATGAAATCTATGTCCGCCCTCAAACAAGGGAAAAATTACCTGGATTTGCTTGAGGCTTCATATCTTGCAGAAGCTGCAGCAGAAGGACCATAACGGTCAAGAGGTTGCTCAAGGGCAGGACGTTTTTTCTCTGGATAGTAAAGATCCTCAGTAGCGTGACGCTTAGGAGCTGTGACAGCTGCAGCGCGGCGAGCTTCTTCTAAGCTAAAAAAGGAAAGTTCAAACCATGAGAAATACATTTAGATGTGAATACAACTACATATCTTATATAGTAATAGTTGCGCTTGTTTTCTCTCTTTTTTTTTCGGATATTATTAGGAGCACTTGAAATTCAGCAATGTCTGAGAGTAGAAATCAAGATAAAATGGGGCTTCTGCAAAGATTAAATTTAAATCCCAGTTAAAAAAAAACTATTGAAAATACACAGGAAGAGGTGTTTACCCCCCCCCCCCCAAGGAATTTTATTTTGACTCTTAAAAACGCATCAAAAATGCTTATAAACAAAAGTTTGGTCTGTTTTATATTTTTTCTTAACGCGAACATAAAAACGAATATGAAATTGGACAACTAAAAAAAAAAGAAAAAAAGAGAGTAATTTTTTAAATTAATTTGTTCATAAGAAATGGAACTGAAATACTTTCTGTTATTACCATTTTTTGTTACATAATTGCGTAAATAATCCGGAATTTTCAAACGATCAATATAGCAGTAGTTGGAGAGCTAGTCACCGTCTCAACAGTCAAATCACCATTAAAAAACTACGATACCACCTAAAAATTAACCCCCCTTGATTTGTCTAAACTTTCTCAACAAGTTTGTCATTAGTTTGAACATTTTAGCCGTATGTCAAGCTAAATGCACAGATAGTTAATACTGGAGCCTATCACAAATACGCATTTTAAGATTGAGCCTAATCTTGGAAAACATGGCTCAATCTTAGAGACAACATCTTCAAGTTGGAACAAAGCATATTACCGTATATTATTTATAAATTGTATCTGAAGTCAACGTCCAACAATATGAAGCAAACGAAATACATTATTTGTAACCTTCATGATTTTATACCCACTAAATGTTAAGATTCAATAGCGATTTTGCAGCCATTTATTGCATTATGTTGAAGGTGATTTAAAAGTAGTAAAAGGGCGATTTAAAACAGAGAAGCCTCAACTAAGAAAATCGAATTCATAAGCGATCCCCACCTGTACGCCTCGTAGGTGACATTTTGGGCGACATTTAGCTTCATTCTATATGTGATTTGTCAGATTCCATCTAATGGTGTAGACAAAAAGACGTTTTGAAAATTAGTTAAATGACATTCCCAAAATGAAAAAAACTTTTTCGCGTCAAATTTATGGCAGGGGAAATTGAACCCCCGACCCCGTACCACCAAGCAGAGCATCAATCCACAACGCTACTGCAGGATAAATACTCGTAGATATTGCATAAAAACTTAAAGTTAAAGACCTTCGTACTCACAAAGTTAAAGACCTTTAAGGAAGGGTAATCAAAAGATGTCCCTTATTGGGGTGAGTGGTCTCAACCTTTTGATTGTAGGCCTAAGTGTTTTATGAAGTGCTCTACATATAGGGATGCAGTTACCCCACTCACTCCCTCCTTTTGAACAGTAAACACTTCTCGATATGCGAGGTATGCACAACGACGGAGATATCCAGGTTAGATAAACTTAGGTATTTTTGCAGACCACACTGTCTTTTTATGACGTACAAATAACAGTTCAATAGGGACAAATCCTTTTATTTGACACACACAAAAAACCCTGGATATTTCGGTCACATATACAGTGGCCATCATCAGCTGATAAACTATTTATATTTTCTTGTTCTTTCGCTATCAAATAAAAGGATTATCCCTAATGAATTGTTATTTGCAATTTAGATAAACGTCCATGTACATTTCTAAAGTTCATGTAGGAAGCAAAGATTCATTATTACAAAGCGAACAATATACTTTATTTGTCACGTTCCATGGTTTTATAGTCAATAAATGTTGAGCTTTACAACTGATTTTGTAGCCTTTTATTGCACAGAAGAAGCATTCGTTGTAACATTTTCAATATGTTAATTTAGCGTACTTAAACGGGCTGTACTTTAATATTACGTAGTGATACAGAAGGCACCCAGCCCAACCTATAAAAATTATGAAAACTACATATCCATTGCAACTGAGACGGTTTTAGTTATATACAAAAATACAAAAAGCCAATACATTAGGGTCGAGGTGAACATAACCATTCTTTTGGCGCCATTCCTGTTTACTTTATAAATGCGCATGACATCCAAAGTCTATAGACCAAGGTCAAGATCTAAATATATTTAGCCAAACTTTTTCAGACATGAAGTGTATGCGGAAAAACGGACACATACATTCAGCTTTATTTACTTTTTAGATGCACTTAACCTAAAAGATTAGTTTAAGATGAACATTCGAAACTTCTGAATAAAAGTCAGTGCAAAAATGTCGCAGCGACAAGAAGTTACTTCATTTTTCATAATCATTTTAATTAAAAAAAAGAGAGGTCACAAAAAAAGGTCAGGCACATCACCTCTCCCTAGACATATTCTCTCCCGGAAAGTAATACCCACATGCAAAATTGACCAGCCAAAGGGATATCAAGATAAACGAAAAGAACGAAGAAAAGAAGGGATTCTGGAATATTCGACCTATATCCCAGAATGCATGTAGAATATATAGTGCAGAATCAAAGAATAAAGTGGTAATAAACTGCAATTTTGACCCGCAAAATTGCTTCCAAAAATTGTTATTTTTTAATTTGACAATTTTGATATCAATTAATACAACAAAATAACCGAATTTTTATACTTGTTCAAAATGTATGAATTTCATGAGGTTTAATGTCACACACCAAGCCCTCTGAGCATAAGAATATTCACATGATTTTCAAAAAATGGCAGAAACACCCCCAAAATGGTTAGAGATTTTAACGAAGATCACACCATCAAATTCAACACACTAGAGAACTCTGTTTCAGCGCCTATCTACAAAAGTCTAGAATTTTGAATTTGTTCCCCAGAAGGAATAACACACATGCGTGTTTATTTACATTTGTTGTTGTTGTTTTCTTTCTTGTGTTTCCCAGGGTGACCGTATTGAACCAAAGGTCCTAGGACCATGTTTCCCAACTTGGGGTACACACCCATCGGTGAGGCGAGGGAATATTTTGGTGGGTCATGGGACAGGACTTGCACTTTTCGGTCGACTATACCAAGGACTGGGTGTTTGAACAGGTTCCTATTTTGACAGTTCCAGACAAATATGCCCATTAGCAACAGCAATCTATATATTCCTATGAAAAATCAAAAATTTTTGGTTTTATTGAGATTCATCGGAGCAGCGAGCATGTAATATTCTTAGATGTTCATAATATCTTCAGTTATGAGAAAACACGTTTTGTATCAAGATGATCATATACTAATATTTTCCTTCATCGAATCTTCGCTTGCGATGCTTGGAAAGCAACCAAACACCGCAATATTCTGATTTTTGATTTGAGGAAAGAAATGAAATTAGGAAACAATACAATTGTATAGTAATATAAATCATAGGTAAGTATTATTATGCAAAATATAGGTAAACATTATAAAAAGTTGTTTTTCAAGTAAGACCCCCCCCCCCCAAGGGGATGGTTCTAACAAGATACCCGATGCATTATTTTGTGGGTGATAGTAAATTTGTGTCCTTGCGGAAACACTATACCAAAAAAAAAAATAAAAAAAAAATTATTTCTGCATTAAACTCAGGAACCGTTTTTCTTAACGCTTGCCTTTTATCAAGTGTTTGAATCCCTTTCAGTTTAACTGTTTAGAACCATCCCCCATTCCCGCCTTAGTTTCGTTGTGGGAATGGGGCTGCCCCTCCCTCTACCAAGATTTGTCCCTTCTACAGATGCTCTCACGTCATTTTAAGCAAAATAAGGATAAAGGAAAATACATAGGAAAAGAGCGCTTCTTATTGCTAAGTCAAAAATTTCGTTGTTTTGCAGCTTACGACAGCATATTAAGATTAATTATTTCCTAGCAAACGTGTGTAAGAGACAAATTACAAGATACACTCTTGACCAAATAAAAAACAACAATATTTTGCTTATGATCTTTGACTATCTGCAAGAATTAGCGGGAATGGAGGATGGTTCTAAACAGTTAAACTGGAAGGAATTCAAACTCTCGAATCCCTCGGTGTAAGTGAGTTCATTCAGTTTTCACTACTATGCAAACACAGACTTCATTCAAACTAAAATTAAACTAAAATTTTCAGCCAAATTATACATGGTTTTAGGAATGACAATTTGAAATTCACAAGTTGACTGAAAAATTAATAGCTAATAATGTATTTTGAATAAAAACAGATGTTTGAGCTGTACTGAACTGAACTGTTCTAGCCCATAAGAATAAAAAAAAAGAAAAAAAAAAATATAGTTGATGGTTTCATGTGCAAATTATTTCGTTGAAAATCTTCATACACCTTTGGTACATATGTGCTTAACAGAATACTGTACTTGCGAACCTCAGGGTTGGCTGACCTTTCACAAACACAAAGGGCCTATTAGCGAATTCTCCCAAGGGACTATCTATCACCTACAGCTGTCGAGATTGAAATGACAGTGAAATTTGATACCTCTTTTGTGGTGAACGTGTCAATCAAAACGGGACCACACGAAACTCCCTAAGTGACATATTACTCGAATGAGAATTGCTTTTAGCTAATTTTTAGTATTTTCCAAGCTAGAGCATTTTAGTTTGTTAGAACATTTTTAGAAACTGCCCTTTCCTGAACTTCAAGCAGTAAATTCTATTCCGTTTATTTAAACATGTAAAAATTCATTATTTCTGGTGACATAAGTTTCATTAAAACTAAATATCTCTATTTCCAGCACAAAACGTAAGAAGTTAATTGATCTGATTACGAAATTCAGGAAATTAGGTTTCCACTTTTAGTTTTCTGTCGTTGCTTTGGATCTCATACCAAAGCCCTACAACTTACAGCAAGACCAGCCAATTATCAAACAAATGGTTCAGCTATGCAAAATAAAAAGCTTATATGGACGAGATAGGGGATCCTTTTAGGCACTGCATCCTCTTAATCATTAAGAAAATTTCTAAAGAGCATCATAGAATAAACCATAGTCCGGTTATGCCAGGGAGCAGCAGCCCTATCTTTCAAAAAACTAGTAAAGGAGGAAGAGGGGAGGGGATCGGGCCCAATTGCTATCTCTCATCAAATGTATTTAATTTTTCTGCAGGATATCAGTTTTGACAAGGTCTAATATACCCAACTCCTCTACTAAAGTGGGTAGGTGAAGAATGGGCCAATAGTAGTTTCCAAAAGATGCGAAAATACAGGTTCCTTCCCCATAGAGGCTCATGGACTACCCGTAGACAAAAGAAAAAGGAATAAAAAGGAAAAAACATATATTTGTTGACAACCCAATCATTTCTGGTAGCAACCCTAATTTTTAGGAATTTCCTCGAAAATACATAAAATTAAGTCAATATAGCGATTTGACACTAAAACTAAAGAAAAAAGGCTTTAACCATGTTTGCTTCTAAACACCTTTCAAGTTATCGTCATCATGGCGTCTAGCTTACATTAAAAGTAATAATAATAATAAAAACTAAGGGAGTACTTACTGCATTTGCCTTCTAATTTCTTCTCTTTCTTGTTCGATTCGTTCTCTTTCAATTCTCTGACGGTCCCGCTCAAGTCTCAAAAGCTCTGCCTTTTCACGTTCCAAAGTTTCTCGCTCCAACCGAAGACGTTCTCTTTCCCTATCAAGAGCAACTGCCTCCTGCCTTGCACGTTGCTCAAATTCTCTTTGCTTCTCCATTTCAATACGTCTCCGACGTTCCTCTTCACGACGTTCCCTCTCAAGCTCTCTTTCACGCTGACGCTCTCGTTCATCCTAAATATTTCAACGCGATTATCCTTGCTTCTATTAACCAATCTAAAACTAATCTATCTATTAACCGATGAACTGATTTTTTTTCATACAATCTTAAAAAGTCGGTTTATGCTTAAATAGACTATTTTTTTTTCTACAGTTAGACAAGGCTTGATGACCATAACTACTTGATTTTAATTCCTTTGTCCTCGCCAAACTTCCATGGGGTTATGCATCTTTTGATTACAAATTTTTCGCACATCTGCATCGTTATGTTATATGCAAAGACAAAACAAAGAAAAGAGGGAACCAACCACGTGAAATGGAATTTATTCACTATATATTGACATCATCCCTGATATTAAAGCCAGATATATATTTTCCCCAAACATATATTACATCCCTTGTATTTCGCATTTTTATTATTGTAAAGTACACCAAAATAAGGTTCTTTATCTTTCTGTAAGCTTTTTTTATTATTATTAAAAGTTCTAAAAAAAAAACTTCCAGAATTCAAGTTTTCATGAGTAGCATTATTTTGACACATAAAATTACATTACGCGCAGTCTTTGAGCAGAGGAAGTTTTAATTCTGATCTATCTTCGCTTCTCTCACGTCCCCTACCTGATGACAACTGTGACAACCTGACACACGGATGAATACCATAATAGCATTCACCTTCTTCTCACCTTTATATAAGTAGGACTGCAGGTTGGACAGGATTTGTTTTTTTTTTTAAACTTAATTAGTTTTATCTATTTAAGGATTAAAATTTCAATAATCAATTTCTCATAGGTGACTTCTTCAAGAAAAATCAAAAAATCAATTAGACTACATATATATAATTGTCATTAGTCAAATAGCTGTGGCTATTGGCTCAAGTAGCATTTTCTCAATTGTCCGAGAGGGGGAGGGGGGTGTTACGTGCCCCTAAAATTACCCCTCTGTCAGAACGACATTTGTGAATTGACAAAAATTAACTACATTACTGAACCGAATCCAGAGAGCCAGTGGAAATTGTTTCCAGCATGCGATTTTTAGCGCCTAAGTCAAATTATTACCCTCATGGCTTTATTAGAGCCTAAGAATTTCATTAATTTTCTTATTTAGTAAACCAAGATTTTAATGAAATGAATTGTTTGAAAAAAAAAAAAAACACACAGCGTCATAACTGAGGTGCAACTAAAAGCTTTTTAATGAGATAAGTGGATTACGACATGGAATCGTTGTTTATTGTCAAACAATTAATTTTTCAAGTCGACAGTTGTGAAAGTCTTTAAAAAACACCACCTTTTGCCACGGTTTGTCCCTTAGATCAAGAGAAAACACAGTACAACTATAAATCTAGAACTAAGGCCTTATTTCTCCGAGAACCTTAATATATGTTTTTGTCATCAGATCCATAGTAGTTTAACGACCATATAAATAAATCTATTGGCAAAGGAAAAACGGTATCTCACGTAGTATTGGCAAAGATTTACTCTTCTAAAATTAACTCTATCGCTTATGATCGAAATTATGCTCTCAAATATCGTCGCACCTGACATTCTTAGAAAAAATGTGTTCAATCCTTCCTTATAAGTTCCCTCGAAGGAGTGCTGAACAGAGCAAACATAGCAAGCACATTTTCTTTCATATTTACAATTTATGGGGAGAATCCTCTTTGTCCCTAAGGAAGGTTTCAAGTGCCCTACACTAGGTTATAAAATATCTTTGAGACCCTGTAATCAAAAGGGTAAAAACCAACTTAAATTATTTACCCTTATCGCTTTGTGAGTCAAAACTGGAGCTGGCCTAGGTGGTCGAGCTCTCCTTGCAGAGCGTGGTCCTCTTCTAGAGGCAGCTCCTCCTCTACCACCAAGGCCTCCTCTGAGACTGGGCCCTCCTCTAGGGCTAGGTCCTCCTCTTGCTTTAGGTGGCTCTGGTCTTCGCGGGGTGCGTATCTTAGCTTTTTCCACCGGTTTTTTGTCGACAGATTTACGTGCCATACCATTTTCGGAAGGCTTGATTTCCGCTTTTTTCTCAACTAAAATCAAACAGAATGTTACTTTAAAGTTGAAGCATAAAAAAATTATATAATTTCAAGTCAGTGGAGAAATAGTGTACTAACATTCAAAAGTTTGTTCTTATTAAAGCAAGATGCTTTTACCGAAAAACAGAAAAGTAGGAAACTTATATCGTAATTTCCAGCGTAAAAATATTATCTTACGAAACTCTAGTTTTTAACAATAAGAATTCAACAGGAACCACATATCCTGTGCACAGAAGATAGGACATCTTATATTTCATTATCAACAAAGGTCTTGTTAACATTTACAATCTTAACCATTTCTAGCTTGCTCTTCGACTTATAAATAAGGTTAAATTGTCTCAATTCCACTAATAACAATTTACCCTTCTTTCATGTATTGACTTGGATCTGATTTTTTCTTTCTTAATTAGTTAATCACAACCTAAAAGTGATCTTATAAAGTCCAAACACTAAAAGATGCATCGTAAAAACATGTATACTTTGACCCTGAGTAGTTCAGCAAAAACAAATAGACATTTCGTGCAAAACCATTAGAGTAACTTCAACCTGTGAACGCCCTTTTGTTGAATCTATATTAATGAAAACGTTAAAGTTATTCACAGATGTTTTCCAAATTTAGGAGCATTATATCAAATTCTAATCGATACTTTTGATATTCTAATATACTTCCGAATTCTAATTAATATTGTAGAATAGCTCATATATTAAACAGATTTGTATGTGATAATTTTGGTAAAAATTTTAACAAACGACTTTTTTGGTGATTTTTTTGAGCGTGTGGCAAACAGTGCAAAGCGAAATAATTTTATATACATCTTAAAAAGATACGACAAAAATAAACGCCCCAAATTTTTTAAAGTAAAAAAAAAAACACTTGTTTATATTACAGTAAAGATTATTCCTTTTTGTTTGCGTTTAAATTGACATATTCATAAAACAATATGAGCTATTTATACACAAGCGTGTTGAGAAAGAGAATAATCCGCTAATTAGATTTTTCTTAGTTCTCATAAACTTATGTTTTTCAGCATAAACAGGCGTCCCAAAAAAATCTCAATTTTCACATCCACATTTACGTTACACCTACGCCACTTTTTCGTTGCGTTACGCCACATTTACTTTAAGTGTCCCTGTTACAACCAAAGGTCATATCTCATATTGTCGAACTTCTGCACTGAAAAAAAAAGAAGAGATTTATCTACATAATTTCTTCTGTTTTAAATATTTATTTTCTTTTACGTTGACTTCCTTAGACACGACAAAGAAAAATATCAAAACAAAGGGCTCACAGGGCTGAGCCAAATACAGAAAACAATGAAATTGGCAATATGTCAGAATGATTCATTTGATGTTTTTCTTTGGTATCAATATTTTTTCTTCCGAAACTATTCCACTCCGTAAACTCGGCGGATCTAAAGATGGTTCAAAACTCGGTATTTATAGGTCTATTCAAATTTTAGGTTATCTATGGGTTTAGCTTAATTTTATTATAGATAACCTACTTGCCGTCCAAGAAAAAAGGCACGGAGAACACTAAAATGAGTTTTAACTGATGTCTAACTGATCATAGATATATGCCGTTTAACAGGATAGAGTAAAATATTCACTTGGCGTGTCTTTTTTACAAGGACAGGTAGCAAGCCAGTCGCTCAACCTAGCAGCAATGGAGATCGAAAATCAAACCCCGTAACAAGGAGAGCACCTTCATTATACTATCCATATGTTCATAGGAGAGACTAGAGCGAATAATATAAGCATTTAAGCATCGAGTTTACTGCAAGATAAATAGAAGAAACCACAATTTAAGGCTGATGACTTCAGCAAGTACATCCCATTTGAGGAGTTAATATTTTAACTAACTGCAACTGGGGAGTCAGGTTATTATTATTACTACTACAAGGGGTGGACCCACTATCAGTGGGCCGAGGCTCATGGCTTCAAGGCATATTGTGTATACACCCCAAAAAACTATGCTCCATTTATGGTTAGGGGAACAATGTGGGAGTCACCTTACCTTCCTTGGGTTTGGGAGCTCCTGCTGTAGATTTACCTTCCTTGGGCTTGGGAGCTTCCTTTTCCTTCTTTTCGGCCTCTTTCTGTGTTTCTTCTGTTGTCTTTGGCTTGGGAGGCGTTGTATCACTCTTTGCCTAAGTAAAAATGACAGAAAATAGAAAAAAAATGAAAGGAAAGAATAAATCTTAAGTGTTTTACAACTGGAAAACAGGCTTTATATACTGTATTTTCACAGAATGAAAGAAATCACAGTAAGAATTTTGTGCGCCGATATTTAAAGTCTGGGCCATTTAAAGGACAGTTGTACTCAGTTACTTTCCGACCAAGATATTCTACAAAAAAAAAGTCGATAGCTTTTTATTCATTTTCACAAAATTTTATAGCGACCCCTGTCTATGACCCAACCTACACTTTAAAACAATACATTACCATGATGTAAGTACTTATGTAGGAGAAATTATGTATAGCACTTTCTGTCATTTTTGCTTTTGTTATTACTCAAATAACAGCATGGAGTTGTTTAAAGATTTGACCCTGCGAAGCTCCAGAATTGGTGCTAAGTTGTTTTAATTGTTTTTCAGTTGTGCTATTCTTTTTGCTCAACGGTTCTTAAGAATACGCCAGAAGTTTTTAATATTATTTAGGTCAAATAAATTAACACGCCAATCAAGCAGCTTAATTTTATTTCCATGGTAACGTCGGCAATGAAGGGGGGCAACTAATGCCAAGTTTTTCTTTTCACTCAACTAGACTATCTGTCTTGGCTTTTTCTACAATTAGCCGTGACTTGATACCCACAATTATTCCATTTTAATTCAAAGAATTCAAACATGGATTAATTTTGAATTATTTAATGGGGTTACACTGCCACACAGAAAGCCTCAAAATTGGAATACTGATACATGAAAATCAGCCAAATGAATAAATTACAGCATCTAGGCAGACTTAATCAATTTGAGGTGACTTGGCACAGCGCTGGTAATGACGCACGAACTCGAAAAAAAAAAAAGAAAAAAAACGACACTGTCGAAATTAGTTCGAACAGTATAATATTATACATGTATAGCTGCTGTCGAGAATAAAGGTTATATATAACGCTTTTGAAACAAAAACAAAATTCTATTGTAGAGCTGTTGTAGCACGTAAGGTGTAGCCTTCCATTCACAAGCTCAAGGTCAGATTTACAGTGTGAATTTCAAATTAGTAGACTGGCCTGCAGCCAAATTCCTCAGTATAAACTAAGGTACAGAAAAAACGCATAAAACCAACAACCCCTTTAAATTGATCATTTCAACCTACCCTTTCGATAGTAATGATTTTACCATCCAATTCGGTTCTGTTGAGCGTTTCAAGACACTTCTCTGCACCTTCACTTGTTCCCATTGTCACATACCCATAACGACGAGCACCGGGAGTCTGGGCATTGGTAACAATCTTAACACCATCGACCTAAAGGAAAACATCAGAGCATAATAGGATAGCCTATTTAATGAATATAACAAATTATATTGCAAGTGGATTCAACAACAATTGGAAATACAATAAAACTATCATTTAATCTAATCACAACTATTTTGAGTTATAGAGAGTGAACAATGCTAAAGTAGTTTAGGGTAGAAAATAATTTTCTACTAATCGAACCACAAAAGGGATAAAAACCAAGGGATAAATCCTTAAAGAATCGAATATTACGACCAGCAAACAAAAAAAAAGTAAAATTGTACAAATCCTTTTTTTAACCTTAACTATCCTTTATCTGGTGATAATTGCTGTCGTAAGTGGTGTAAAATATTAAAGACTTTTAAAAAATATTAAAAACAATCCCATTTCAGAATTTTTCCTCGAGTCAGCAAGCACCAGGCCCTTCCAGTAAAAATAGTTAAAATCTTCTTCCTCATCTTTAAAAAGAGGGCACACACACCGCCCCTCAGGATCAACTATCTTTTTGTCAAACAACTTTTGCCTGTTCTAAATTGGAAGGCAATTCACCCTAAGCTGAATCCATCAACATAAAATCGTAGCCAGTAAAATAAATTCAAAATAAACTTCCCCTACAGAACTACGTTTATCCTGATTATAATGTTTCAATGTTGTAGAATTTAAAACCACAGAGTACCACAAAAATAACGAAGTACTTGCCAATGCTGAATATCTTGACCCTCTAAGAAAAATTGTACCTGGTTTTCTCGCCAGGTACGATTTTGAGGAGCTAAAATGAGGAGAAACACTTACTTTGCCACATTTGGTTAGATGAGCCTTCAGATCAGCAGCTTTAGTGTTTGGAGATAATCCTGAGACCCAAAGATTCCGGCTTGCAGCACTACTTGCCTTCTCCGCCACAGCTAGATAAAAAAAAATATTTATATTAAGTAATACTTACATCTACAGGGTGTCCCAAAAAGAACACTGGATTTTAATCTATTATAAATCAAATTTTTTATTTGAAACAAGCAAACAAAATACACCAGTCTCTTCAGAAGATGTTTTAATCATACCTGATACTTGCACATAAATACAGCACAAATAACATACGTATCCAGTGCATAATTTTGGAGAGCTGACCAGCTCACATATTCAACTTTCAAGCGTAATTTTGATGACTAGCCAGGGAGGGGATTTCAGATTGACTCAAAGGGTCATCTACGACGACATATAGATCAAATCAGATAATTAAAGCGGATTCACTAATTAAAAGCTTGCTCTTAAATATACGAATTGAAGAGGTAAATAACACAATAGATTGGACAGATAAAGCTTCAATATTGCAGTTTCAAAAAATTAAACATTATTTTTCTAAATGTTTTCTCACTCATACATGTTTTTAACAACTAAAGCTTCGAAATATATAATTATCCTGAAATTTTATTTGTGATTTATTACGATTTCTCTTTAAGTCTTGTCAATAATGGATACCTAATTTTCTGTCTAAAGGATATTCCGATTAAACACCAAGGATTATATTTCCAACTGAGGAGGCGCTTCCAGGCTTAACACAGGTCGCATTCACAGCCAAATTCCTTATTTTCGTTGGTGAAATTAATTTGTACAATATTCAAAGAAGGTTGAAAATTTAGTTGAACCAACATCTACAATATGGCCAATCAGTGCGAAGGTTCTAGGCGGTTCTAGGCCTGACCAGGGGGGGGGGGGGGGGGTTCGACAAGTGTGACTATGGCGTGGCTCAGGTATCAGTCAGTTAAAGGCCAATTGGCATGCACTAATTGACATTTAGTAAAGGAGACCCACCGAAAAAGATTTCTAATGATAGTAAAAAAGACATTAAAGGACATAAAAACAAACAGTATTTTGCGCAGATTTAGTTAAGACAATAAATTTGTGTTTTTTGACCTACCCATCGTATTTCTGTTTTTCCTCTTTTTTCCATAAACATATACATAAGCAGATTGTTGAATTCAACAGTTTACAATCTCGGGTTAATGGGGCGACAATTTCGAGCCATGAAGAGTCCATGTCTCCGGACCATCTGCAACCAAGTCACCGGAACCCGCCGATTGGCCAGAGGTCGAATTTGACAGTGTTGAGCTAAGTTTTGACTTGTCCTCCACGTCGTTTCCACCAATCAGGCACTGGTTTGCAGCATAAGCTTTGATTTGTAAAAGTCTGGCCGGTCTTTAGAAAACATAGCCAAACCAAGACAAGCGATGGCGTCCAAAGATAGTTGTGATGTCGTACTTCTGGTCATATTGTTGGCAGATGATCGTATTTGGGCTTCGATCGCTGAAACATAACCCCACTATGCTCCTCAGGCACATGTGTTTAGAAGTTTTAGGGCGTGTGCCTTGGTGAATTTTAAAGGCCACGTCTCGCAGCCTTACAGTAAGAAAGATCGGATTAAGGCATCCTAAATACGGATTTTGGTTCTCCAGTGCATTCCCTTGATTTTCCATAGTGTCTCCCACAGCTGTGCGAAGACAGCGGAAGCTGATGCAATGCAATGTTGGAATTCTTCCCTACATCCGCCGTTAATGTCAATGTACGATCCAAGATACTTGAATTTATTGAATACTTCAATCTGCATTTGGTCAAGGGTTATAGGGGTAGAGTTTGTGTCAGGGGCATTAGACATAGCATATATATGGTATCCACATCACGTGCTATCACCACTACGACGAACACTCAGACTTGCTCTAATTACATCCCAACCAAAATGCAGGATAGTCAAAATTAAGGTATTTTAAAGGTTAAAACAATTAGATAAAAAGAGCCCCAAAATAATATCACGGGCTAAAAGGGGGAATAAAGTAATTTACAATATATAAAGGGCTAGTATTTACATTTTGAGGCTTAAAATTGCTCGTAACAAGGTACTTGAAGGAAACTGAGGTTAATAGTCATAATTAATTTGTTATTATTTATTGTTTATTATAATACTTCATAATGTTTATATTTTATATATTATTATTAATTGTTACCATACTTAACCGTGAATTCAGTGTTCACATTATTCACTTTGTCACGAAACATAGTACCCTTTTTTTTACAATTCTTAGGAAACAAGGGGAAAACTTTTCGCAAGAAACCATAAAAACAAACTACACCCTAAGTGATCAAAAACAAAACTCACCTTTCTTCTTGGCTACTTCCGCACTGGTCTCTGAGCTGTAAAATTATAAAATATATTAAAAATTTAGTTAGTAAAGGTCAAGAATTTAGGACTAAATAATGTCTGAGACATTAAAAACAAACATTTTTAGCGAGTGAACAAAGTAGAAAATGAGAAGAAAAGGCTACAAAATATATATTTGATAATATTTTTACATAATTTTTTTTTATTTTGACTAGGGTGATCAGTCGCTTTCCGAACAAATTGTCTTCGATAATTTAAAGATTTTTAGTCGAGCTATGCTTATGAAACTTTCAAGGGCTAGCCATTATGAATGATTTCCGAAGGATAAATTCACCTGGCTCAATTACTTTCTTTCTAGGACCAAAGAGTTTGTTCAGAAAGCAATCGTTTATCTTATGCTGCGCTTTTTTTATTCGTTTTATCCTACTAAAATTGACAAAAATATTAGTATTTTTCTTATTCTGTTCACTGGTTGATGATATTCCTCGTATTTTGTTCCTTTTCATTGGTTTGATAATTAAGGAATGAAATTATTAAGACAAAGAAGACGATGAGTTATACAAATTACACTGTCTTTAGCTTATTATTTCGCATACATGCACATTAGCTGTGAAGCCGTCTCGTCCAACAAATATCATGATTTAGGCGAATTTGCCTAAAAGCGTCCACAATGTTCATTTAGTTATCCTAGTTTCGCTGTTCTACACTGTTTTTACCCCCCCCCCCCGCTTCACAATTGAAGTACTGCGGGCGGAACTTGTTTCATAGATCATATCGTTTTAAATAACGTGATGCAGACAAATATAACGAAAAGTCCTATCAAGAAAAATGTAACAAAAAGTCCTAAAAGTACATGAATTTTAGTTCTTGCTAAGGAGAAATTTCAAAACTCATCAAGATTAACTGCTTTTCTTAAAAGTCTATGCTAGCTAAGACTCTTATCTTAAAGTTTTAACTATGCCAATAGCATAAAAATTCTGCTTTAACTAGACATAGAATGCAGAACTCCACTGGCTTTAGTACAAGTTAAATTACTTGTTGACGCTTTGAGCGTTGAGCCCAAGGCCAAAGAATAACCAGCTAAATTTATAAAGCAGTTAATTTAACATTAAACATTTCCTGACATAAAAAAAATAGATGAGATCATATTATTTTTTGGGCATATTTGCATCAACCTTAATAACAAACGAGGTAAAACAGAGATATTATCTTAACTACCCAGTTCAAATATTAAACGAAACACCAGGTTACAGAGAAAATAGAAAAAAAGAAGCAAGCATACTTCGAGAAAATTAATTGGACAGCTGAAAAAATATTGATCCCCACTTGGTCTTGCGCTCACTTTATTCTTTTTTTAATCAAAATACCAAAATACACGTTTTCCAACGAAAATATCCCCCAAAAGGTATTTTTCAAAGTCTTGCGTGGAATGTGGGGGCAAAACCTGTGGAGGGTAAAATCTTTTTACAAAAAGCATCCTTCTGAAACTTCCCTTGAGACATAGCTAAGGTTTATTACAAACTAAATTTTCCTCAGATTTAACTACAGATCATCATTATGGAAACTAAGTTTTAAAAGGGATAATTCTTGCTAGAAATCTTGTCTTAGAAACTAAGATAGAATAGACAGAAGTGCAATTGAAAGTTGACCCTGTTTGAGAAAGGTTTACCTGTAGCAACTAAGACTGAAGTATTGTTTGAATTGGTGTAACAGCTGATTTTAATTCGTGAAAGACAATGATAAGAATCCTTCAATTTTGGCCGATAACGTGATTAAGGCGAGTAGCGTTAATCATATTGAAATAGAAAATCGTTCTATTTCTCTTATTAATCTTGGTGTTGAAGTCTTGAAGCCGGTAAATATTGGAATAAGAACTCTTGAATTTTGGACAATAACGTGCTTAAAACAAATAACGCTAATACCACTAAAATAAAGCATCATTCTGTGTTTCTCATTCATCTTTGAATGAAGACAATTTGAAAGTCTAGCTTCTGAATTGCTATTGATTCGGATGGGGGGGGGGGGGGGGGGGGTTCTCATAAAATTTAATTATAATTTAGGAATGCACAACAAAAGAGGAATGGACGGATCTCTTTAAAACGTCTTTTTTATTTATAAAACAATGCCAAATCTGTAATCCGCTATTGTTCCATTAAGATGCTTAACTAAGCATGCAACGAGCACTTCTCAGACTAAAGCACCACGAAATCTTAAGAATTTTGACATACATCGGCTTTATAATATATGGCACACAAACTTGCATCACATTCAGACAGAGATCTAGTGTCCCGATCCGTATTGGCCTTAGAAGGCTTGGTACTATTATGAGTTCTTAGTAGTAATATTTTACAGCAAATGAGCTCTCGGGGGGGGGGGGGGGGGCTAGGAAGCAGTTATGCTGTAAAAACTCATAAAAAACTACGAATATAAATTTTCGGAGGTAACGAAGTAAGAATTTTGTTATTTCAGTGTTAAATTAGACAAGAAGTTTACGTAAAGATTATCGGAAGTAGTAAGACCATTGTCCATTGTAACAATAAACGGGCAAAACATTTATTTTAGGGCAAACAAAGAGTACGTAAAAACGACCTCTCTGGCAATTAGATACCATTTGATATATTAAAATGACAGATCAAATGAAGTAACTGTAATTTCTTTGACTTTGTATAAGTATCATTAGCCTTCTTACCCGCCTTTAGCACACAGAACCAAGGGCACCTTCAAGTTTTTTCAGGAAATTTTTCAAAGAAATTTCAAGAATTCCATGTTTTAAAAACCCGATTTTCAAAATTTGAAGCCAGAAATGTATCATATTTTTTCCGATGGGTACAAATTTGCAACCCAATTAAAATCTATAAATTTAATTAACAAATCAAAAGAAAACTAACCGAGAACTGACGACTATTGAGCAGCCCCTAACCTACATTGCAGTCTAGGCTACAGTTATAACATTTAGCAAATAGCTAAAAAAAAGTAATAAAACAGCAGGATGAGACCCTGAGTCCTTTTTGTAAAAAAGGGGCTCCAAAAATGAGTACATTTGAAAGAATATTAATTCATTCTGAAAAAAAAAACTACTGCTAAACGTACACAGCCAGTAATCGATACTTGAGTACAATACATATTTCTTTATAATTAAAAATGTTTTGTCGTTCCCAAAAATAAGACAATCTTTATAAATTCTGATCTCATGATAGGATAACCCGTAGTCAGAGTTCAAATAGCTAAAAATAATATTCAGAGCTATTGAGGAAGTCAATAAAGAGGTTCCTAAGAATTTCTTTTTTCACTCCCCTTGGGTTTCCCCCAAAAGCTCAGCACTTTTGGGGAAGTCAATAAAAATGTTCGTAAGATTTTTTCACTCCCCTTGGAGTTTCCCTATTTTTCAGATTCAATGCCAAAGAAATTGGTATTACAGGTAGATAAAATGACATTCTAAGGGTTAGGAAAAGGCTGGACAAAGCAATTTTTAATTTTTTCTTTCTGATGGGTATTCAGCATTTCTCATATGACATCAGTTATTTTTTCGCCTAGTTTCTGCAAGGTTGTTTAGTTTGTTTGATTTATATTTTTATTTAGTTTTTCAAGATTTTCTATTCAATATTCAAGATTTATTACAGTACAGTACATTAAAGATAGCCAAATAGGCAACTAGGCTTAATGACTGCTTTTATTTGCGATATTTTCCCCTTGAAATAAACAACTCTAATATAGCATCTTTTTTACTTCGAATAGTTTTTTGAACTTACAAAACATTCGTCAAATATATAATATTTTGTTTGTTGGGATATAGCAACAGGAATATAAAAAAAAGTTTTGTTCAAAAAAAAATATTTTGTTGAAAAAAAATATCGTAGATTCACAAAATAAAGTTGCCATGACAGGTAATAGTCGTCAATACACCAATGACCAATTTAACCTCATGTTCATACAAGATTCTTAAATCGTACAACTTTTACAGCAAAAGCTAGTTCAATTGCTAATGCTTTTATTTATGAAACTTGCCAAAAAATACTTCTTAGCACGATAAAAGTGCTGAATTACAGTTCAATTCACTTAACAGCTTGGCAAAGCAATTAAGACTGCCTAAATAGCAACTCAATTGTAGTGACAAGCAATAATTTATATCGTCTGAGCACGTGCCAGAGCCCAGGGCTTATCCACTTCTGCTACTCGACAGCCCTATCATAGGATGACAAAACTAGACTTAATTTTCTACTTTCTAATGAATAAATAATATACTTAATGGATCAAACCGTGCCTCGGAACTCGGGAGACTCCGATTATAGCATGCCTCACGTGAGAACTTCTCCTTGGAAGAGCAACGACTCTTTAGGCAAATACAGCGGAAATACGGAACAACTAGGTATTTAATAGTTACTTAGTTAACTCTATAATATAGACGATCAATTATTAGGTATTTAATAATTACTTAGTTTAGAATTCTATAATATAGACGATTAGACATCGATCTACAATTCAGATGACTAACGATTAGGTATTTAATTATTACTTAGTTTATAATTTTATAGTATAGACGATTAGTCACCCGTCTACAATATAGATAATTAACAACGAGTTACTTAGTTTTGAATTATTTTCAAATGTTTTTGAAAAAAATTGAAATAACAGGATAATAAACCTGTTCTTTTCTTTTGTGGAAACGTTTGAGATAGAAGTAGTAAGACCAAACTACAAAATGCTGAGAGAAATCGAAGTTCGGACTGACTTATGAAATTAAGAAAAGAAAGGTACGGTCAAGGGTGTTTATTTTAATAACATTTTTACGTATTTCTTCCCATCTCTTCTGTTAAGAAAAAACACAATAATTCGAATTTTTGGAAAGTCTTAAAGAAACTTAAAGAACAAATCGAAAAAAAGAGAATAGAAAGGTCTTGAAGAAAGTCTTGGCATGAGCCCAGATCATTTGAAAGCTAGTAAAACCGAAGTCAAAAGTTAACAAAGCTTGGTTTTATTATGTATTTAGAAAGCCTTTTGTTCAAGGATAACTTGAAGACTATATATCTAAGTGATAGAAAACGAGTTAAAAAAAAGAAAAACTTCTCCATGACTAGTAGACATTTTTGATGAAAACAGAAATCAAACAACAATTTTTTATCTTAAGAATAACAAAAAATAAGATTTCCCCAGAAATTATGAAAAAACAAGAGAAAAGAAAAAAAACCTACCTATCATGGTGTTTAGAACCACTTTTTTAAAAACTCAAATAGCTAAAGTGCAGAATAATATTACATACTAATTCAATAGAATAACAGTAGTCAGATAGACATTAGAAAGGGAAGACCGTATTCTTATTGGTGAAGAGTAATCAATTAAAACAAGTATATACAATTAATGTTTTGATTGTGTATGTACTCACAAAAGCTTATTATATCTGAAAAGGGTGAGTGCTTTCCATGCCTCGATTTTTGCTTTTATCAAAAAGCACAAAGAAACAATTGAAGTTACATATCCAATGGAAAGTGTATTGTCTGAATTGTTTGACGAAATATTTATGTTTGTGAAACTAAGAAATAGGTACTCAGAAACATTTTTAGTTTTCCACGTGTCCTTCATTGAATCTTCATAGCCAAGGGTTTCATCACTATTATAAAAAGAATCTTTAGAAATAAAGAAACCAGCGTGTTGTGTCTCCATTGTTGCCAAGTAAGTCCACAGGCGATGACCCAAAGAATTGGGACAATTTGGCTAATTATTCTGAAGTTGATCGTTCGTCTATTAGCCATAATTTAACGAATAAATGACATCCCCTGGTGCGAAGTAAGGTGGATTTATTTCTTGAACCTACAGGACTTATGGGCGCATTTCAGCAGGAAATCTGCATATAAAATCCTTCGACGGAAAACGAGCCGCGTTTTAAATAGTACTAAAAAGGAAACTATGAATCGAGCCTCACTCAAAACAAACCTTTTTACAATCCCTTTCTCCTCTGCCTTCTTTGCATCTTTGGCTTCCTTTTCCTTACCCTCTTCTATTGGCTCCGCCTTCTTTTCCAAATCTGAAGCAAAAAGAAATCTAAGTATGCTGGCTCTTCTGATTTTTGTACAAAGGCCTAAATGAGGTGTACTGCTTCCACAGACGTCCCCAACCTGGTAGAACCATCTACAACAGATGTCACCTGACTGTACCAACAACTGCCGCTTTGACAGAATGTGATCCAGAAGGACAATCTTCAAGCTCATCAGAGGCGGAGGGGAGACTGTGTGCAATCTTGACTATGCTACTGAAATAGCTCAATCGGAGATATAAATATTCAGATGATATATTAAACACTACTAGGCCTAAATTATCGACTGCTGTGGTGAGCTAGGCTAAGCATACACACAAAGCTGGATCTTCCTGATGCCAGAAAAATGAGTGCTTCATCGGTTTGGGAAAAAATGAATGGAAGTAAAAATTTTCTCATGATCTTCATAGATGATATACATCAAGGAGTTACTATTTAGTCACAGTCACACGACAGACGTACTTTGTTCTTCCAAATTCATGCTTTCAAGCAAAGAAAATATCCAAAAAAAATTACAGTCCCCACTATAGACTGATACTTAATCGGATGTAGAATTTCAAACGTATGTGGGGAACTATTCCCTCTTCAGACTGCAACAACTCCAGCTGTTTTTCCATTCTTTAAGAAAGGTACACTTCAGCTGCACCGAATGAGGAACTTAGACTGTTCTTTGTTTACGACGACATTCATGGATTAAGATCTTAGCTATTTGGCGAGGCACTGGAATCTGTGATTAGAAATTTCTTCAACCATAGATAATTGATGAGTATCTTGGAAATTGCTTGGTATTTCAAAGTTACTACATATATCCATCAAATTTCTTTCACGATAATCTAAGCTCTTCTTTCACTGATCAATCCAGCAGATTATTGAAAATCCCACACAGCAAAGACTTTACTGATCGATCTTGGGGCACATGCCTATACTTCCATGATTCAGTGATTATACTTCTGCATTGTGATTCTCAGTGACTGCATTGTGATTCTCAGCATTCTTCACTTCAGACCATAACAATCGCAGATCAGCATCTTTCAAATAAAATGACCATGCTTTAAAATACATCAGCTTGTTACAAATGCAAAGCCATCAATAGCATCACCACAGCACACCGAAAATATACATAAACACTGACTATAATTTGCCAATTAACAAATATTGAGATTTAATTTTTACTTCTAGAAATTGAGAAGTAGTGGCAAGAATGAAGTGACTAGGCAGATCAATTGGATTCGAAACTTGAATTAGATACTACTGAATTTAGCATTTGCCCCCCCCCCCCCCGCAAAGTGAGGACAGTCTTAATTCCCATGGGCATTAGCATGACCATGTGCTTATAATTTACTAAATATTCAAAAATAAACATTTCCCAACCCCTCCACAATTTCAACCTAGATAAATTATTTATACAATGTATCACAAGAAGGGTTATCTAAAGTTACCATCTTTATTTCATTATTTTATTTATAAGGGATGCAGAGCCTGGTATACTCTTAACCATTCCTTGGGCCCTTTAGCAAATGAACATGGTAAATAGTATAAGAATAGCTCGTTTTATTATATACTTTAGTTTTTGCTTTTAAAAATTCAAAGAGACTGCTAAAAAATACCAGGGGTAAGTTTCGTTTGGGGTAATGAAAATGCTTGTCAATAGCCACAGGTTGAAATATAAATAACAAATTGGCTACTGTAATTTTTATTTTAGTTTTCATTTAACTACTATAACTACTAAAATTGAACGAAATGACTTACCAGGCTCCTTCCCAACTGGCTCCTCCTGAAAATATAAAATTAATGTCAGTAAAAACTATATAAACATGGAAATAGGTACAAATAGCTAAATCACTAAGGTAGGGTCCCATGGTTTTCATAGCAGGGATATGTGAATATAGCCCAGAGCCTCGTTCAATTTACTTTATTAGTTAACAAAGAATTAGACTTTCCCGTTTTTCTTTTTTGCAATTTTTAGTTAGCTTTGAACTTTCTTTTGACGAAAGGATTCTTAGGTAATTGAAAAGTTGACTGTGTAACTACTATCAAAAATCTTCATTATTCTTCAAAAAATTCGAACTCGGCAGCTCATGCCTGCCTCTTGCAAAATATGATGATTCATTTAGGGTTTTTCGAATTGAATGATGCAGCTGTTTATTAAAAGCGGTGGTTGTATTTTTTATGATGGAGTTTACTTTTCTTATTGTAAAAGAAGCCAAGCTGTAAAATTTTCACAAAATGGTCGATTTCTTGTCAGCCTAGATGATGTCGGCCTTCTTAATTATTTTAGCTGTTTCAGGCCTCCCCTTCCTAAACCTAATGGTCTTTTCCTAATGTCTTGTGCGGGACATGTAATAGCAACTTCAAATTTTCTGCCAAACTATCTGTACGATTTGCAAAAGCCTGGTAAACTTTCTTAGTTCACATTCTAGCAAATAAAACCCCAAAAGCGAACAAAGTAGACTTGTTAGTTAACTGAGTTCTGTTAAATCGAGCGCAACTCAGATGTAGACTTTTCACCTATTTTAGCATGTCCTGGATAAATTTTGTGAGGGCGGATATTTGGGAGAAGATTCTCCCTCTCAACGCAGGATTGATCATTGCTGAGTTGACATAAACAAGCCAGTAATTAAATGAAGCGAAGCTTTATTAATTAGCTAAGAGTTGAAGGCTACTCATTGTGCTTATCGTGGGGGTTGGACTTAGTACAGGAATACAAGACAAAACACTATTGCGTTTTATTTCCTTTTAGCTGTAATTGCCTTGTTTGATGTATTCCTGCAAGTCTATTTGCATCTTCGAATTACCCGTAAGATGCAGGAATTGGCGTTTGATCTGGGTTCTTTAATATTCCTTGTTTTTAAAATATACAGAGTTCTAGGGGAAATCTCCACATTTTTTTGGGGGGGGATAGAGGCCTGAGGTCTCTTTTCTCCGTTTGTAATTATTTACCACTTCGAAAAAAAAAGTAAACAAATTACTTGGGAAATACAACAAACGTAAGGAAAATCCCTAGCTGTTTTTAAGATGGTTTGGACCCGAAGATCCCCTCCTTATATCGTACTCGCTATCTACATTAATACCCAACATGAGTCTATCTGTTAGCGCTTCATCAACTACTGCGCACCAGAAATTTTAATCTAAAAACTGATTCGGAGACTGGATTCGGATTAAATCAGATTCAAAATCAGAAATAAACTAAAATATATGAAGTTGACCCTTGAGCAACAACACTGTAGTTAGAAGCAAATCGTACCATGAGTAACTACAAAATTCAGCTCAAGGCGTCCAGAGAAGTTCCTTTAGAGTAACGCCTTTTCAATGACTGCTAAGGATGTCCGGGTGTGTTTCAGAACTCAGTTATTACTTATGTAACTTTATTATTATTATTTATTGTTTTTGTTCTGAGACAATTTTTAGCAAAAAATATTATCAAATGATCTAGAACAGAGTACGCTGTATCTATTGCTAAATTCGTTGTAATATTATAGTTTTTTTTACTATGTTATCTAGGCTTCATGTAATAACAGGTAGAAAGGTTGGAATTCTGAGTAGTACTCAATATTTTATTCAAGTTCCGTTCGAAGTCACTGATCTTTGCCAGTAGTACACGGGAATTACCTTGTATGTGTATGTGCAATTTTAGATTGTAAAAAAGAGAATTCTTAAAAAAAAAAAACTAAAAGAACTCTCTTTAAAAATTAAAATTGTGGCGATATTCTTAAAAACCCAAATGATATTCGCAACCTGTTCGAAAGTTAAAACAGGGAATATATGATAATCAAGGTCTCTCTTGTTTCTTTTTTTTTTATTATTCAACTAAGCCCAAATATAATGCTCGTAGTAGTAATGTTTTAAAGTCCTACTAACGCTATCATATACCAGAAAATTTCTAGATTCCTATTTATAACCGGAATCTTATTTATTCTGTTTATTACCAGTACAAGATATTCGAGCAATAGTTCATTCTCGAATTTCCCTACTTCGCTTCTCACTTTTCTTTGCTTATTTGTTATTACTTACACAAAAGCATGCAATACTCAGATTTAAGCGTTAAATAACGCCCTTAGTAAACTAATTTATCCCGGAAGAAAAGACATTACCTCAATTCCGAGGACATCTTCGTCTTCCAAATTAATAGTAAGAGTTTCATCGGGTTGCTCAGACGGCTCACCGATCAGTTCTTCAGGTTTCTTTTCTGCTTTTCCTTCAGTAGCTTCAGTTTGCTCAACAGCGTCTTCTCCTTGGGGTTCGGGTTCCTCCTCTTCCTCATTATCATCTGATAAAAAGCAAGTTTACAAAAAGTAGCGAATAAACTTACAATAACAAAATAATTTCTTATACCGCACTCCACCTCTACCCAGTATTAAATTAAAATAAAGTAACAATGTAGCGTTTTTTAATTTAGACCGTTTGAGTTATTAAATACCAGAGACTACCCGTATATAAGTATTCAGTATATAAGGAATTCTGAACCCTGAGATTTGTTCCCGAAGTTAATTGAAATTAATTATTGTCATTACCTTTATCCTATTATAGCCCATAACTGCAAATGCAACCTGTTATATCGTCACTGTTATGCCCATAGGTAGTATCTGACACGTTCAAATTTCTGAAATTGTTGCCAAAAACATTTGCTCAGCTGCTCTTAATTGTATGTTTAGTAAGTAAAAAAAAAAGTAATACAGCATTGAACTATAACAGTCCTTACCGGCAGTGCCCGTCTCCGTTTCATGGCCCTTCAGCGACGAAGTGTAATGGGGGAGGGGGGCAAACATACCGTACTTTCGCACACCCATCATGTTTACTTTCCCCAGATTTATCCAGGTACCCATTTTGAGCTTAGTTGAATCTGGCTGAGATTACAGAGCCACACCACTGAACCCCATCCCAAACAAAATAACCAGGCACACCAGGAATCGAACTCCCACCTTTTAGACAGAGGATCAGAATTATAACGTGTTATACACTCGACTAAGTGAGCTAGGTTCAGTAGGGCAGTGATTGTTTAATTCCACCTTGGTCATCTTAATCTATATTACTCGGCAGATCCTCCCTTTGATGTCGACATAGCAACAGTTCTTGACATTTACCTTGGAAGTGTGAAAACACTAAATATGACCTGTAATCGTAAAAGCGACGATATGCTCATGGCAGCCAAACGTGGCGAACACTTTACCTGTTCTTGTAATGCACAGAATTGAATGAATTGTTTCATCATCTGTGTTTTCGAATGCAACTAATTACTTAGTTATCATTAACTATAATTATTTTTTGGAACGCACCCCGCGATTATTCGGTCAAAAAAGGGGCATAACCAAGCCTAAAAAAAAAGAAGTATATTTGGCTCAGATTTATTTTTTTAGTATCTATTTTAAGTAAAATAAGTTCCTTTATAAGCTGTTTGCTTACTATAGAAATTGTTATAATCATTGCTATAAGACCCAAACTATGTCTTAAGATAAGACAGACAAGACGTATGCATAACTAATTAAATATACAATGAATATTAGTACCCCAATGCCTCTTAAGCATGAAGGAAATTGTTATAATCATCGTGAAATAAATACAATATCTTACTACAGTAAGACCCAAACTAGGTCTAAGATATGTTCATGTTTAATTGAACATACAATGAATGCATGGTACTAATACCCCAAAGCCTCATAGGCATGTAAAGGAGGAGAGAAATACGATCCAGCTAAAACTAATCCAAACGAAAAAAAAGATTATTAGGAATAAAACATGACTGAAAAAATTGAATAGAAGAAAATCAATTTGAATAGAAAACTGATCATTCCTACACACACACACACACACAAACACACACAAAAAAGGGAAAAAACAAGGAAAAAAACAAAGTAAAGAAACGAAGTTCTGTTCCAAAAGCGAGAGCTGAAATCGAAATAATAAAATTACAGGATTAAATTTTTTATGAACTCCCACTCAATATCTAGCATTATTAAAGCATTATTTCAGGTTAAATTTTTCTTTCAAGTAGTAATTTTCAATTTGTATTTATGTTTTCTAAATATCTATTCAATTTCTTAGCACATAATGCCTTACTGCTATTTGATATGGCGTAAATGATTTGATGAATGATTTGATATATGGAAACCCCTATAAAGCACAACGAGCAAAAAATTGTAAGACGCAAAGAAAACTTTAAAACAAATAAAAAAGACTAAAAGAACTTTAATTAACCCAGAAACAAATTGTGGATGAAAAACAAGGACTCGAAAGGGCAAAAAAAAAAGAAAAAAAAACACGTGTAAAACGAAAAAAGCATATTTGCTCAAGCATTCAACTAGAAACAAATTTACGCCATACAGAATTCACTCGTCTTTTTTTCTTTGTTTTTTTTTATATCAAGCTCCAGTTTTACAGTTCCTCGCTTTTTAGCTGCAGTTACTGTTTTAGGGCTGAGTGCATAAAAGTACGAGTTTCCTATTCCAAGTATTTGAGTTGGCAGGTCCAAAGAACCAGAGCTATTAAGTTTTTTTGAGTTCTTAATATGCTTATACTTCTCAGTAATTCACTCCAGTAACTCCAAAAAAAAAACAACATCAAATTGTGTATGTACATTTTGTTGCGTTTTTACGAATCAGACAAACATCTCGGGGTGGGAAAAATGAGTAAAATTCTCTACCACTCCTGGATGCAGCTTTCGGGTGGGGATGGGGGGGGGGTAAAATTCCCTACCACTCCAGGGTGCAGCCTTGGTCCCAACTCCTTTAGCAGCAAACTCCTAATGACTCTCGCTCTATTATCCAGCTTCCGAAACTTTTCTTATAGGAAATCTTACCCTCTTCTACATCTTCTCTTCCCTCTTCATCTCCTTCATCTGCTGCTTGTGAAGCGGAATTCGAGCTTTCGTCGCCTTCTTCCTGTTGTTCTTTTTCAAGCATTTCTGCATCCTAGGAAATAAAAGTTGCGAAATTGGAACAAAACTAAAAGAAGTAACATTTAGATTGAGTACTAGTAACATTACCTACTTCACCTTCCCCACAGAGATTCGAAATACAAAACTGATTCACTACAAGGTCACAAAAATATACGTAGCAGTTGAGAAGCAAATTCGAAATCATATTTCAAAGGTTCATAGCTGCCAGTGGCCCAATTTACTCCTAAACTAATCAGCGGATTTGTTTTATTAATTATATCTGAGTCACGATGTCCTTCTAAATATCAACATTCATTAAGATCCAATCACCCACTCGTAAGTTATAAATACCGAATTTTTTCTAGTTTTTCCTCTCCCTTTAGCCCCCCCCCCCGATGGTCGAATCTGGGAAAACGACTTTATCAAGTCATCTTGTACAGGTCCCTGACACGCCTACCAATTTTCATCGTCCTAGCACGTCCAGAAGCACCAAACTCGCCAAATCACTGAACCCCTCCCCCCAACTCCCCCAAAGATAGCGAATCCAGTACGGTTAAGTCAATCACGTATCAAGGACATTTGCTTATTCTATCCACCAAGCTTCATCCCGATTCTTCCACTCCAAGTGTTTTCCAAGATTTCCCCCTCCAACTCCCCCCAATGTCAAAAGATCTGGTCGGGATTTGAAATAAGAGCTCTCAGACATAAATTCCTTCTAAATATCACATTTCATTAAGATCCGATCACCTATTCGTAAGATAAAAATAACCCAATTCTCACGTTTTCAAAGAATTCCGGTTTCCCCCTCCAACTCCCCCCAATGTCACAAGATCTGGTCGGAATTTAAAATTAGAGCTTTAAAGCACAGGATCCTTCTAAATATCAAATTTCATTAAGGTCTGGTCTCCCTTTCGTAAGTTACAAATACCTCAATTTTCAAAATTACCCCCCCCCCCAACTCCACCAAAGAGAGCAGATCCGGTCCGGTTATGTCAGTCACGTATCTTAGACAGCTTTTTATTCTTCCCATCCAGTTCCGTCCTGATCTCTCCGCTTTAAGTATTTTATAAGATTTCCGGTTCCCCCAACTGCCCCCCCGAAGACGTTGGATCTGGTTGAGATTTAAAATAAGAGATCTGAGTTACGAGGTCCTTCTAAATATGAAGTTTCATGAAGATCCGATCACTCCTTCGTAAGTTAAAAATACATCATTTTTTCTAATCTTTCAGAATTACCCCCCCCCCCCAATAGAGCGACTCCTTTCCAATTATGTGAATCACGTATCTAAGACTTCTGCCCACCCCACCCCAAACTCCCCCCAATGTCACCAGATCCGGCCGGGATTTAAAATAAGAGCTTTGAGACACGATATCCTTTTAATATCAAATTTCATTGAGATCCGATCACCCGTTCGTAAGTTAAAATACCTCACGATATCCAGTGTTTTCGAAGATTTTAGGTTTCCCCCTCCCAACTCCCCCCCAATGTCACCAGATCCGGTCGGGATTTAAAATATCAGCTCTGAGACACGATATCCTTCCAAAAATCAAATTTCATTAAGATCTGATCAACCGTTCGTAAGTTAAAAATACTTCTATTTTTCTATTTTTCCGAATTAACGGGCCCCCCATTCCCCCCCCCAGATGGTCAAATCGGGAAAAAGACTATTTCTAATTTAATCTGATCCGGTCCTGAGGATTTCATCGTGCTAGCTTACCTGGAAGTGCCTAAAGTAGCAAAACCAGGACTGACTGACAGACAGACAGACAGAATTTGCGATTGCTATATGTCACTTGGTTAATACCGAATGCCATAAAAAATGAACGGAAGATTAACAGAATAAGTAACTTTTTTTAAGCATCGAAATATACTATATTTTCAGCACTAAAATGCACAAGCAAAGGTCCAGAAATTGTTCCAGAAGGACTTTGATACATTATAATCCAAATCAATATAGTACAGAAATATATTCATTTTAGACACGAGTAGCCCAATCCCATAACGCCTACCATTATCTGGACTTTTGGCTAGTCCCTGGATCCGGATAAGCCAATTTTCTTACAATATGAATAACTAATAGGTCCATCTCGTCTGAATTATCCTGAACTTAAACATAGTAAAAAAAATATTTATGTTCTCTATCACTCATGCACACTGCAATTTGGTGGCTCATGTTAGAATTTTAAAGTATTTTTTAATGTACATGCTTTTTTGTTGTAGAAACACTTAACATAATATAGTTTAGAAAGTTCAAATCTTTGTAAAACAAATGAAAGTAGAATAGTACTTTTTTCTGTGCAAGGCTTTTTTCCCTCTATAATCCTTTCAAAATAGTCACTGAAGTTCATTTTTTAAAGTATGTAACACCAGTCGCCACTCGTTGTTTTAGTGATTTATTGTGCATTAGGTCTCTCTGTTTATTCTCATGATAGAAGGAGTTGTGCCAACTTCTATGTACCTAGACGCATCTCTTCCTGTTCACATTTTTCAGTTTTTTATAGAGGTACACAGAGATGGTTTAACCACTGATATTAGATTATTCGAGACCCCCATATATTTAGAAAAAAACATTAAGGGACTGCTTTTTATAGAATACGAGTCTTGGTTGATTTAAAAATTTATTGGGGGGGATATTCTGATATGAGGTTCCTGGAGGAATAGTAATGATTTTTTTTTTATATATATTTATCGTTTAGTGTGATGGTATTAGTGGGTGTTGGAGGCCAATTGTTCTTTTTGTTTTAAGGATTTCGTTTTCTCTACCTCCCCCTTTGCTTTTTAAGAGAGGTAGCAATAATTTCTTGTTTATTATGTTTTTTGCCAATACATTCTTTTCTCTCGCAAACAAAAACCCAGGAAATAGGCAAATCAGAACAATATGCTCAAGGCTGAATTCTTCCCTGGATGATATACAGCTTATATGTAAGAATTCTCGCCCTGGAATTATTGGTTTATGTGAAACTTTTTTAAATGAAAAGATCCAGCTACTTATGGATATACCCGGATATAATTCAATATTTCTAAATAGAAAGATAGCAAAAAAAAAGGGGGGGGGCTAGGATTTTATGTATTGAGTAATTTGGCAGGTGTAAGAAGAGATGATCTGTCTATAAACATTGAACGGGTATTTGAATCTCTGTTCATAGAATTGGCTACTAGCTCCAATGAAAAGATAATAATTGGCGAAATATAGAGATCTCCAAGCGGATCAATGAAACAATTTATGGAAATATTAGAGATTGTTCTTGGGAGAGTATTGTCTGAAAAGGCAGAAATAATTTTAATGGGTGATTTTAACGCTGATATGATGGATATGTCATCGAGTCAGGCTTGTGATATACTGGCACTAGTAATCTCGTCTGGGTTAACTCCCTGTATAAATATCCCTACACGAATTTCAAACCAATCTGCAACCTTAATTGACAATGTGTTCTCATCTATACATTCTGTAAAAAATGAAGTGCTACCATCAGATATATCGGATCATTTTCCAGTAGGAGTTTTACTTCCACTCCCCCGGTCTGCCCGCCGAATAGTCCCTGATAATAAACCAAGATTCCGATATACACCAGCAAACATCGAAAAGCTCAAAGATGATTTATTCACTACGTCATGGGAGTTTACAATACCTGAGAGGGTGAGCTTAGAAAATTATAATAAGGCTTTTGATTTTTTTTTATGAAACAGTAAAGAAGAAATTTATCCACCATTGCCGAACACCCCAACCAAGTCTTTCTAAGAGATCAACACCCATAGCCCCATGGACTACAGCTGGAATACTAAAGTCAATAAAGAGAAAACAGAACCTTTGGAAAGAGTATAGGAACAGACCAAGTGATGCTAAATTAGAGACTTTTAAACTATACCGGAAGATGCTTAAAACTCTGATTCGAAAAGCTAAAATTACATATTTTTCCCGAAGGTTTGCGGATTGCGGCAAAAATATTAAGAAAACTTGGGATGTAATCAAGGAAGTTACGCAACCATCGGCAAGACCTAGAAAGCTCCCTAAATCACTTAGTGTTCAGAATCAGCTTTTCTTGGATGAAGACCAAGTACGACATCAGATGACTAAATTTTTTGCTGAGGTTGGGAAAACAACGGCGTTAGGTGTGGTTCCTTCTTCAAGTTCTAGAACTTGGAAGCAGTTCCTCGGTCCTTCCTGTGTAAAGTCAATGGTTCTTGAGTCAGTTACGGAGCAGGAACTGATAACAATAATTTCGTCATTGAAAAATTCTTCATCTGGATTCGACCAAATTCCGGCCAAATTAATCAAACAGATTCTTCCCTCAATCATTACACCACTGTGCCACTTAGTTAACCAGTCATTCAAGCTCGGAATATTCCCTCAGCGTCTCAAGTTGGCACGAGTGATAGCACTATTTAAAGGAGGTGACCGGGAGGACCCGGAGAACTATAGGCCTATATCTCTTCTGTCTGTCTTTTCTAAAATATTTGAAAAGGCTATGCTAAAGCGTTTGCTGAGTTTCCTAGACGCGAAGAAGTTTTTTCATCGGCACCAATTTGGTTTTTGGGAGAAGTGCTCAACAGAACACGCATGTAATATGCTTCTTCATTTTGTACGACAGTCTTTAGACTTCGGCCTTATCCCTGCGGCAATATTCCTTGATGTGAAGAAAGCTTTTGACAGCCTCAAACACGAGATACTTATTGGTAAGTTGTCGCATCAAGGCGTTCGTGGAGAAGCTCTGTCCTGGTTTTCTTCATTCCTAACTGGCCGATCCATTGCAGTTGAAGCTTCTGATGAGCATATTCCAGTCGAATATGGAGTGCCACAAGGCTCAGTTCTTGGGCCATCCCTTTTCCTCATATATGTCAACGACCTCTATCGACTATTTAGCAACCCACGATCTGATTTCTGTTGTCATTTGTGCCAGAAAGGAGATGCTGTGGTTGAAGCCTTGGATACGCCTGGTCAACATGAAGAACTCTTTGCATTCGCCGACGACACCACCCTGGGGGCTGCAGCACCTGATGAATCATCTCTTATCCTCAAGCTACAATTGATGGCAGAAAATATATATCGTTGGTTTGATGCAAATTTGTTAGCTTTGAATGTAAAAAAATCGTTTCTTCTTATATTCTCCCGCATAGGCAAAAGCTGCCCTACAGTGACAGAGCTTAAAACATCTAAGGGATCCATATCCTGCCCAGCTGACCGGTTTATTCGATTCCTTGGGATACTTCTGGATGAAAATCTATCTTTCAAACGGCATACTGAGTCAATGAGATTAAAGGTTTCTCGAGGCCTTGGAATTATTCGAAAGCTGAAGCGAGTCTTTCCTTTCTCTATCCTTCGTCTTTTATATTTCTCTCTTATTTACCCTTATTTATGCTACTGCTCGTCAGTGTGGATGTCAACATTTCCATCTGTACTTACACCTTTACATAATCTCCAACTGAAAGCAGCAAAAGTTCTTCAGTCTACCACCCATATTTCTGTTGAACTTCTGAAGATTAAAGATATTCATACATTACACCTCTCTTTCATTGCGTTTCAGTATTTCCGTGGAGACCTTCCATCAAGTTTTTCCGGGCTTTTTGAAATTGTTCGAAATGTCAGTCCTTATGAAACTAGAAACAAGGATGATGTGCTAGTGCCATCTACCCCTGCAGTGCGCTCGGACTTTGGTCTGATAGTTGCTGTCAGACGTGTCTGGAATTCCATTCCTGTTGGGATTCGACGGTCCTGTACCATAGGATCCTTCAAGAAACGGTTGAAGAATTTTTTAATCAAAAAAAAATAAATTAAATTATAATATTGATCAGTTATTTATATTGTTTAGTTATCAAGATTTAATTTATTTATTTAATTATTTAGATTGAATTTATTTATTTAGATTTGGGTGGTGTGAGTGTTGGATCCTCGATGTATATATATTTTTTTATTTTTATTTATTTGTTGTAAGTAGGTGGTGTGGAGACATGTTGTACTCGGGTGAGGATTGGTGAGTAGACTCTAAATATATTTTAAGTGTGAATGTAATTAATAGTTATTTATGTTTTGTTTTGTAGTTTTTTTTCCCAAATAACGGGCCATTGAGCCCTTTGGGATATTTTTTGTTTATAAATGGATGGATATTGGTAATAAAAGGAACTTGAACTTTAGGGCCAAGACTTGAAAGAGCACTCTTCTTACATGACTACATATGGGAATAAGGGGAATATTATAAACAACGACAAAGACGGCCATATTTTTGCAAATTTTAAAAATCGATAACTATCTCACTTCAATTCCATCCCAGCAACCATTAAGTGTAAATTGTTCCTTTAAACGTTATTCTTCAACTCTTTATATTATTTTCTAATCTGGTTGCTGTTTCCTGACCAGTCTACAATGTTTTTTTTTAGCCTACATGTTTTATCCCATTTTTCAATAAATTCTTCTTTCCTTCCTTATACCCAGGAATTACTATGAAATGAATAAATGAAGCCTAAAATAAGCTTAATACCATAGAGTAATATTTGCATCTGATGAGGATTTCAGTCCTAAATCGTCTGGTCCATAAATTCTTTTAATTTGGAAACATAAAAAAGAATAGAAAGCACGTCCACAAAAATGATTTATAGCTGGAATATTAAAAGGAAACATGGAAATTCATATTTATAAAAATAGTAAATATAATAACTTTGAAAGAAAAGTTTTAAGAAATTTAAAGAGCAAAACAGAAAAAAGCAAAAAAAATGAACAATAGACAGAAAGCAGAACCAAACAAGCTGAACAACAAAAACAAGCTGAAATGGCTAAACTTCAAGAAAAGCTTAAAACAAACAAACACAAAGTAAAAACACCAGAAAATTTTATTTTTTTCTAAGACAGTGGATTTCAATTCAGTGGATATTTCGGCCCTATGTCCAAGGTTGTTGAACTTAGTTGAAGTAAGGATGCTTGTACTGTTTTAAAAACTTTTTAAAAACATTACTAGTTTTCATTCTCACATTTTAATGTAAGTTTATAAATGATAAACATGATGAATGTGAAACATGAGCGGCAGTCTATACTGTATTTGTAAATATTTCTAGTTATCAATGTAGCTTTACTCTGTTTGTTCTACTGATCTGTTAATCTATTTTATTACACTGTTTTTCTTTGTTATTATATATTTGGACATAAGGCCGAAATATCCACCGAATTGAATTCCACTGTCTTAGAAAAAAAAATTCCTATTGTTTCTACTTTGTGCTTGTTTAATACGGAAAGGCAGTGTGGTTTTCGTCGCTATTTTAGCTTAAAACAAAAAGAAATTACTATGAAGGAATAAATGAAGCATGAAACAAGCAAAAAATAAATTCAAAGAAAAACAAACAACAACTAAGGCATATAACCACTACAAATATTATGTTAGTTTTTAGCAATTACCAGAAAGAACATTTAATTTAATTTTCTTTTTGTATAGAATAATCAGAAAAAAACAAATACTAATCAAGTTTTCAGAATACTAGTGCAAATTAAGCTCCATTTCAATATCATTTATTAATTTTAATTCTCTTCAATCGAAAATATAGAAGATCCCCCTTCACCACCCACAGACACCCTGGGAAAACAAAACTGTGCATCCTTGATAAGAATTATGTACAGCAAACTTGCTTGCTGTTTTTATTCATGCTGTTTTCAAATTTACTTTATGTTTTTGTTTATGCTATGGTATTTTTACAATTTTGTATAGTGGGTACAGAACTTACAATTATTATAGTTGTATTTTTTTTTTTTTTTACCACATACCACATATTGGGAAAAGCTGGATTAGATTACAAAGCAGCATTACCCTTTCAATTCCTGCCAACACTTCATTGAATTGTTCACTTTCAGAAGATTCATGACTTACTGCAGTTAGATCTTGATCCATGGATTCTCCTTCTGGTTCTATTCCATTTCCATCTTTATCGGATTTCTCTTCTCCTCCATCAACACTTTCATCCAACTTTCCATCTTTGCCTACAAAAAAGAATCCATGAAACTTGATGTATAAAGAAAAAGCAGCTTTTTATTTTTGTTTGCCTAAATACATGTAAAATGGGACTATCTACCATTGCCAAGAACTATCTACTCTTCTACCAGATGTTCTACCTCTTATACGGTAATCAACCAGTTTCAGAACAAACTTTTTGTTATTATTTTAAGATTGACCTCAACCAAGTGTGTTGATTTTTGAATTAAAATGGAATAGTTGTGGGCATCAAGCCATGGCTAATTGTAGAAAAAGCCAAGACAGATAGTCCAATTGAGCGAGAGGCAATTGTGGCATTAATCCCCCTTTTTCAGGATTGTATAAAAATAATATTAGTTGATTGTTAATAGACATGTCTATCTATTATCTGTCCGTGCATCATTCCTAGGGCAGTAGAACCAAGGTAGTCATAGAGCTAAGATAGTAATAGAGCCTATAGTTTTCCAAGTGTTTGGTTAAATGGCACTGGTAAATGGAGGGAGTAAGCGTACCACTCTTATTGGACCAATATTTGTTAGGCTAGGGGAATGAAACTTTTAGAGACTTACACAATTTGATATATCTCCTGAAAATATTAAGCAAAGGTTTCTTCAGAAACGTCATGATCTATTTTTTATGAAAATTTTTATGAAATTTAATTCTCATTTTCTTAATGTTGAAAAATTGCTTCTATAGAAAGCTTGTCTCCTTCTAAACATAATTATAAATTGCACACTCAACATAAACACACACTCAATATAAAACAATACTTATTTTCATTCACTTGGGCTCGACTGAGCCTCTCCCGCCTTTTCGACATATTGTGCCATTTTGCATAGAAGTTTGCATAGAATATATTGCTAAAAGTTGATGGCCCACAAGTCAGTATCTATGGTCCATATAAGTAGACTTGTAGATGGACTGAAAAGGTCCACTGTCTGGTCCTTATTACATACTCACCAGTATACTGAAAACTATTCTTTTATCAATTACTGCTCCTTTTACCATGCTTGCAAATCTGTCTTTCAAGAAACGAATTTTTCATACTTCATATGAGCAACTATACCATATAAAGATGAGCCTCAGAGTGATATAGCTAATTATTAGATGTTATCTTTACTGTATGTGTCTAGCAAGTTTTAAAAAGTATAAATCTTTAATCATAGATCTATTTAAAACAATATTGACCAAAAAGACAATGTTTTTTTTGTCTACTTTTCCTTTTAGCAGTAAAAATTAAAATTAGGATTTGCAGTTTTGCTTTTAAGCAAAGCACTACTCAGCATAGATGTGATACTCTTTTTCATTTTCTAAATTTGACTTTTGATTCTTGTCTGATTCCTGCAGCTCTATCTTAGAATGGCTGAATATCTTTCAACTCCTTGGTCCAACAAAATCTACTTTCTGTATTATCTGAGAACAGTATAAGAAGAAATGCTAGTGCTTGGTTATGATTCCTATTTGTCTGGGAGGTTATCCCAACAGATATTCTCTTCCAGTCACTATATAAGGTTGAGTTCAGCATCCCATAATGCTTAGTTTTAAGGTCTTTTATATTTTCCAATACAAGTTAACAATCTTGTTAGTTACAAACAAAAACTAACAGTTTGTTGTTGTCTATGTCAACCTAGATCTCTCCATGACCAAAAATGTAGACCTCCATTAATAGACAGTGCCATTTTATTTACCTTTGCTGACAACATTCCTTTTGGCCTGAATTTCCACAAAGTGAGAAACAAATCACTAGATATTAGTTATTTTTGGCTGATTTTCTTCAATAATCTAGTGATTTGCTGATTAATGTACATATACTGATATAGAAAAATCACTAGAAATAGTGATAAATTACTAAGGGTGGCAACCCTGCTCTTGAGACTTGTAGAATGGAGCCTGGTATCTTTATCAAACTGACTGCTTTGTTAAAGAAACTAATTCTATGATTTCATACTAATTGTCTGGTCCTAAATGTTGATAATAGAGTTTTCTGATTTTCTGGCAAATTTCTCAGGCATCCACCCCCCCCCCCCCAGAATTTACAATTGCTATATGTCATTTGGTAAATACCAAGTACCATAAAAAGCGACTCCTGAGCCAGATGAAGTGTTACTTGATATGGGCATCAACAAAAATTTTACAAACAATTTGATTTTTGAATAACTATACTTATTCCTTTCTTTTTTTATGCACTAGTAAAGTTGATGTCACTGAGCTAAGTTGGAATCATGCTTTGCATTGTTTATTAGACATGACACTTTGCTCCAGCTTGGTTTTTGGCACGTAGAGTGGAAGGCAGCTGCTTGTCAATTTCCTTTTTAGTGTACTTCTTTTGTTTTTTATTGTTCCTCCTTTTCCTTTCAGTGTTTTTTTTTTCTTTTGTCCTGCATTTTCAGCTATAAAGCCTTGCAGAGAGTACTTTAAGTTCTTTTATTGCTTGTGAATACATAAAAACTTTAATAAACCTTAATCATTTTCTAAAAAGAAACTTCTATGAACTTAATCACATCTTGCAAACAAACATCATCTTGGAAAATAATAGGGGGGCAGGGAGTAGCCTTACTATTTTCCCCTTGTTTGATAGAAAAAAAGCTTAATTGACTGTTACCTTCTCGTTTAGTTAGACTCTCCATGTACAAATCTGGATTGACACCTTCTTCAACTAGAACCTAAAAAAGAGATGTATGCAGATAAAAATTGTGAATACATATTTCTCTGTTAAGGCTCAACTATATTTATCTTATTCTTAGTCTGAAGAAGTCCAAGTGGCAAAATAAACTTTAACCCATTAAGCCCAGATATCCTTTTAAAAGGACAAGCATGTCTGATTGGTAGCAATGACTTGCATATGGTTTCAATTGGCATAAGCCAATGGGACACTCATTTCAGTTGCTAGACAAAGATTGGAGACAGAGCCAGGAAGGGGTGAAAGGTGGGTATTGATTAAAATATTATTAAATAACTTTCAAAAATTATAGAAAAAATCAGAGTACAGTTAGATAGTGTTAAATTAGGATTTGGTAAGAGGCTAGGATCCAATGGTAACAGTGCTGGTGTATGAACTAGTTTCTGACAAGCTGTCCTTTTGAAAGGACATCTGTCTGTAAGGGTCAAGAACTTGATGGCTACTGTAAGAAAGAATATCAAAGGAAAATAAGTATATTTAATATATTTTAATGAATTTATATCCAAAGTATCTTTCCACATGGGTGACGAGTTTGAAGAGGCATTGAAAAAGTCATGAAACTTGCATGCTCTGCAATATCTTGAACCAGAACAAGCCTTAGAAATGTTTATAGAACTACTAGATGGAGATGTTTCTGAGATGTCAGATCTGTCAGATTCCAATGATGAAGAGAGTGATAGCAAGTATTTACTGCTGAACCCCAAATTAAAGTTAACACAGCTGGAACTGACACAAGACAGCCCCCCTACCAATGACTTTCTTGGGTCTCATGATCTTGAAGAACATGGACCCTCTACTAGCTCTGACAGGGCAACTGAAGATCACCCCACCAACAGAGTCCATGTCCCCAGCCAAATATTTTACTCTAATTAAATGATTGATAAGAAACTGTTATAGACAAATTGCTATGCAATGATGAAGGACAAATTCATTGATTTCACAAAACAAGAGATATATTCCTACCTTTCAATAACTCTCTGTATAGGAATAATAAGATTCCCTAGTCAAGTTTAATAAGTTAAGTGCAAGCCAAAAACCAATCCTGGACATGATTGTTTGTTCAAGGTCAGGCCTATAGTTGACCTGCTGCAAGAAAATTTGATGAGAACTGAGCCTGAAGAAAGACACAGTAAAGACACTGATGAACAAATTATCCCATTCAAGGGAAGATCTGTTATGCACCAGTATCTAAGATCTTTTATGCAGCTGTATCTCCCAAACAAGCTGCACAAGTAGGGGTTAAAAGTATTTACTTGAGCTGGAAGTAGTGGGATCATGTACCACATCAAAAATATACCAAGGCTGAGGAACTGCGGAAGCTGGGCCCTTTGGTCTTAGTGAAGATGTTGTTATGAGGCTCTTGAGATCCCTGAAACCCAAAGAGGGGCACAATATTTTTTGACAATTGGTTTTTGAGCATAGACCTTTTTGTTCATCTGAAGGAGATTGGATATGATTGCATTGGGACTATTCATCAGAACCATCTTTCAGGATGCAAAAAATCAACAGATGTTTCCTTGGTGTGCTGGTACAATAAGAAAGTGGTGATGCTTGTGTCAAACTACATTGCAGTTGAGCCCAAGGATACCTGTAGACATTGGGACTCCTCTGAGAAGAAATATGTAGAAATTGAAAGGCCCGCAGTGATCAAAGAGTTCAACAAGTACATGGGTGGTGTGGACTTGGCTGATATGCTCATTGAGCTCTATCACTCAAACACAAAGACAATAAAGTGGTATATGCACATATTCTACTGCGTTTTTGACAGTGCAGCAGTCAATACCTGGCTAATTTAGAAGAAGAAATATTTCTTCTCTGAGAAGAAATACATAGAAATCAAAAGGCCCACAGTGATCATAGAGTCCAACAAGTACATGGGCAGCATAGACTTGGCTGATATGCTCATTGAGCTCTATCACTCAAACCCAAAGACAAGAAAGTGACATATGCACATATTCTACTATGTTCTTGACAGTGCAGTAGTCAATGCCTTGCTAATTTATCATTGTCACTGCTGGCAGTCCAATGACAAACCTACGCCTCTACTGAAGCTCAAAACCTCCATTGCATGCTCTCTTGGATACTCCAACATCCCCCAAAAGCACCCTGGTATACCATTATCTCTGGAAGCCAAAGGTGCTCTTCCACAAAAAAATCTACACAACCTACCTCCCCCCTACAGACGTGCAACATGACAGGTATAACCATTTTCCTAAATTTGGAAAAGATCAAAAACGCTGCCAAATTTGTCAGAGGAAGACAAAAATCCTGTGTAGCAAGTGTCTTGGATTGCACTGTGCCTTGTTCCCAAGAGGAACTGTTTTCTCTCCTACCACCAGAAGTGAACTCTTTTTTACTTTTGTAGTAGTTACTAGTTTTGTCTGATACAAAAATATATGGCATTATTTGAAAAAAAAATACTCTATTAAGGACAGATGTCCTTTTAAAAGGACATGACAGATCTCAAACCCTGAACCAGATACCAAAAATGTGACTCCATATTTGAGTTCAGTGATTTTTCTTTCATCTAGAAACATCCTTCAAATATTTTTTTTCTATTGATTTCATAATTCAGTACTTAAACGGAAATGGCATTTATAGGGTTAATTTGACTAAACAGACATTAAATATTTATATTCCTTTTCTTCAACCATGGTTCTGAAAACCACAATCAGGCATGCAAAAAGTTCCAAAGCTGCCACTTTGACAGCACAGCTTGTGTTTTGACAGCTTTTCATTGAGCAAAAATTATTTCTTATTGTTAAAAAATCATTCAACATTTTATTTACCTAAACTAATTTGCATCATATTTCATAAAATCATATGCAATGTTGTGTAAGTGTGGATCAGCTATACTTAATGAGGGGTGGGGATCATTTTATAGGTGTAGGGGATAGGACAGGTTATTAAAAAAGTACATTTTAATACCAAAACTTCCTAACTCTCAGGTAAATATAGGATGAGTATCAAGGGGTGGGGGGAGATAGAGATTAAAGGATTTGTTGCCTCTCTAACAATAGAGACTAAAAAAGGGTTATCTTTTTAGGACCCTTGGAAACAATGTTATTGTATATATTTTGGGATATAAAAATGGGTTATAACATTTGTTTCAAACTTACTATTTTATTAAAACTCTATTTTGTAAAAGGTGTGTAATTCATAAGCATTGATTTGTCAAAATTGAGTTGACAAAACAAAATTCAAAAAAATTCTGCCATGTTTTCTTCATGTTCTGTTAGGCCACTTAAAAACTGCCATTTCACCTATTTGTTGGATAATATCAAAACCAACAGAAGAAACATGGCAGACAGAAAATGGAAAAATCATTTTGAATATTTTATTAAACTTAATTGTGATAAATCAATGCTTGTGATTTCTGGATTTCTTGAGGAATCATGTTCAGCATGTAAGACTGTTTGATGCAGATGGCAATCCTATTCTATCCTCCTCTCAGAATGTTATCAGTGGGGTTCCACAGGGTAGTGTTCTTGGCCCCACCATGTTCAATATTTTCATAAATGATGCTCCTCTAGCACTTAAAAGCAGGATAACGTTATATGCTGATGATTTCAAAGTAATTGGTCTAGCTAGCACTCTTGAAGATACTTCCCAACTTCAAAATGACCTTGATCTCCTTAGCATGTGGGCGAAATCTTGGCTACTCACTTTCAATGTATCAAAATGTCATGTTTTACACTTTGGGCACAAGAATATCAATACAACATACTCTCTTTACGGTCAGCTCCTTGCTCCAGTATTGGAGGAACATGACCTAGGAGTAATTGTTGACAATGATCTTAAATTTAGCAGTCACGCAAAGAAGGCAGCAGCATCAGCTAACTAATCACTAGGGCTCATAAAAAGAACCATTTCCTCCCGGTTCTCCTAAAATTCTGAGCCTTTTGTATATAGGACTTGTTTGGCTGAGGCTTGAGACAGGCATGGTCCTTGCATCCCCCTTTTTACAAAAAGATGCTAAAATTCTTGAAGATGTCCAGAGAAGAGCTACTAAGATGGTGAGTGGACTGCATGAGCTCCCTTACCCTACAAGGCTCTGCAAGTTGAAACTCTCAACTGTGGTTTATAGAAAAAGATGGGGTGATGCCATTATGGTTCATAAACTTATTAATACAAAGGTAGTTCCTGGTCTTCTTCCTCTAGCGTCTCAGGATTCTCGTACAAGGGGACATAACTTGAAGTTATCCAAGCATTTCTCTTCAAAGTGGCAACGCACCCATTTTCTTACCAACCATGTTGCCAACCTCTGGAACAAATTACTGCCAGATACCATTGCTGCCCAAACCACAGACAGCTTTAAGAACCATCTCGACAACAAATGGTGAAAAAAAGATTGGAAGTATAACTGGGAAGCACTCAAATCGGAATCAGCAACATCAAACCACTAGTCAAGTGTATGTATTCAACTATGTGTCATGTGTTATCAACTCTGGAGCTTCTACAAGGAAAAATCCTTATATTGCTCCAAGCTGCAATTTAAGGTAATTTTGTGAATTATATGACTTAAAAATGGATTTCTAATCAGATAGTAAGTTTGAAATCCATGATTTAAGCCTTTTCTATACCCAAAAAACTAGAAATTTTGGTCAATTCAATAGTTCAAAAATGCATTTAATTTGAATTCATGAGAGAGGCAATTATTATATTAGTAAAAAGAATAAAAAAAGGCATTAAGTGGTATATTTGCTTTGCTCATGAGTTGATAATATCAACAGCAAAATATTCACCAAATTAGATACCACTGGATGGGTTATTTGACAGTATATACATATATATATATATATATATATATATATATATATATATATATATATATATATATATATATATACATATATATATATATATATATATATCATATATATATATATGTATCATATATATATATATATATATATATATATATATATATATATATATATATATATATATATATCTTTAAATTAACTGACCAGCCAACCAGTATTATAAGCCTATGAGCCATGCAGAAACATATTAAGAAAACAGTTCTTACTCCATAATATGAAGACTAATCATAGTTAACATATTTTAAAGGGGAGAGCCTATATATCCCCACTTCTTCCTTTGTTTCTGAATTCTCTCTTTCTACTAATTTCAAAGAACCTATATATTTATATAGTATGCACCCTACCCCCCTATTGTGTAAATATGTAGGCTAGCCTATCTGGCTAATTACATTCTGAATCTAAATGTAACATTCATTTGCATCACAAATCAACTTTACCCCAATATTAGCCAAATGGTGGAAATCCCTAAAAGCCTATTTTAAGCTTCACAACTTTCTGCCAAAATTCTACTAATAATAGACCTGTCAGTAGCCTAGGCAAAATTATAAGACTTTGAAATCAGAAGAGGGTTAAAACAGTAGCTTGGCAATTGCTTCTCAGGTTTAATTTGATAGGCTAATCCAATTTTGATTTAAGTCTAAATTTGATTGATTTTTGATTCCTAAATTTGTGGTACCAGGCATATTTAAATCTGGTTCCAAAAACTTGTATACAGGGTATATGAACTACCAATTAGTCCTTTAAACCTTTAAACTCTTCTAAAACTATTGGCTCTGGATTCATAGCTAGATGTTCATTTTAGTAACCTAACTCCTGTAAAATTCTAGTTAATTGACTTCTTGCTATCTTGGAAAGGGTTTAGGTTAGCAAAATGAAACTTTCAGGGTGTGTCTAAAGGCTAAAGTATGTCCTGGGAAGGTATTTTAAAGTAGCCACCTCTACTCCTTCTCCCTCTAGAGGGCCCTGAAATTTGCCTACATGACAGGTCTATACCTATAGAAACTTTGACAGAACAACTTTTACCTTAATTTTTGAGCTACTAGTTGCTTTGGTAAAATTCTAGTTAATTGGAAATTCTACCATGGAGATTCCAGTGGGAAAACCCCTCCCAGCCCTCACTACCATAACAGTCGTGGAACACAATAGAGTTAGCTTGGAGGATGATGCAGCTTGTCATACCTAACCATCTCACACACTCTATCTGAAGTTGCTGTTGTGCAGTGGTGCCAACTCTAAATTGCTGGTGAATGGTCCTTGAACCATACCTACCATGTGATCACTGTTACCAAGTGGGCTTAAATTGCATCTCTCCAGCACTCTCTAGTCCCTATGGTTTGTTGCTTGACCTTGGCATAGTGACCAGATCTATTGCCATCATCAACTACAGAGCATCACAGTTCTTGCAACTAATTTGCTCTGAAGTGCAAATTAAGGTAATTGACTTCTTCCTTTCTTGAAAGGGTTTAGGTTAAGAAAATGAAACTTTCATGGATGTGTCTACATGCTAAAGCATGTCCAGGGAAGGTATTTTAAAGTACCAACCTCTGCTCCTTCTCCCTCTAGAGAGCCCTAAAATGTTCCAACATTACAGGTCTATACCTACTGAAATTTTGACAAAACAACATTTTACCCTAATTTTCAGTTACTAGTTGCTTTTTCTCTGCCTTTAGTTCTGAAAATGCAATTCCTGTTATTTGAGTAGAATTTTGAGCCATGACAATTTTTTTTTTTTTGAAAATTTAGGAAATGTATTTGCATATCTTTAAAACCTTATAAAATGGGAATGAGGAAAGTTATGGAGCTGAAAAAATTTTGTTGTACTTCAGTTAAGCAGAAGATCTATTTTGCAAGGTTTCACTTTCATAGCACATATATTTTTAAAGGTCATCAAAGGTCAGGGCCTCTAGAGGGGGAAGGAGTAGAGGTAGGTACTTCAAAATACCTTTCTGGGACATACTTTAGCCTGTAGACCAAGCCCTGAAAGTTTCATTTTCTTAAACTAAACCCCTTCCAAGATAGCAAGAAGTCAATTAACTAGAATTTTACCCTAACTCCTTTCCAAAATAGCCAAAAGTAGCTTGTCTAGAAATTTACCATAAAGCAAGAAGATTTACCCAACAGTCTAATGTAGAGTATAACCTAGACTTTGGACCTCATTAAACCTCAGATAAAAGTTTTATCCCCCCAAAAATCACCACAAGATAGATAGTCTAATGTTACTTGCTTGAAGAAACAATATTGGAACTGATTCCTATTTTTGCTGTGTTTTGAACCAGCAAGCAAACTAAAGGTTCAACCCAAGCAGGGTAGGCTACCTAGTCAATGGGCCTAGCCTACTAAATTCAAATACACAAACCTTTGCCAGTCTATCTACTAAAACAGCTTTAACACCCTTCGTGTCTATATTTCTTTTTTCAAGTTCGGCTTTCAATTCAACTACTCTTAGTTGGGATAATTGTGATTGAAACACTTCCATTTTCTAATCAAGCTCACAGCGCACTGCTATCCGCCATTAAAGAATTGATGAATATGAAAATAATTATCGATCATTGAGAAATGTCTTGTTTGCACAAAACAGATGACACTATTCAGTTTCCTATCGTGTTTCTGCTTAACCCGACGATTTTTTGACAGCACACCGGTCCGATATCAAAGAAATGTCCGTTTCCAACTGAGAAATAATAATCTCCAGGAATGAAGTTTTTCGTATTCCGTAAATCTATAAAACCATTTTATTTACTCTTTTCTTTCGGAAAAGGATGGAGTTAATCTTATTTTTGATTCCTAAATTTGTGGCACCAGGCATATTTAGATCCAGTTCCAAAACTTTGTATATAGGGTATGTGACTATTAGTTAGTCCTTTCACCCCTTTGACTCTCCAAAAATTATCACCAGATATTCAAAAATCCATCATCCTCATGAGCAACCAAGCCCTTGAAATAGGCAAATCTTCTTGTGTAATAATTATGAATAATCCCAAATAATTTTTTTAATTCTGTAGATGGGTTGTGGAAAGTGCGGGTACTTGAGTTACCTATCCCCAGCAATTTAAGGCCTATAGGCCGACCGGTACCAATACTTTTCTTCAGACTAATTCCCGCTTTCTTTTGCAGTCTCCAAAAAAAATGATGAACAATGCCTTTTTCATTGTCTTCATTGTGCATTAATAATCACTAATCTATTTGTCTCTTCTTTGAGGTTTCAATTAATACCTTAAAGATCTTTCTATCAAAGTACCTAGGAAGATTAGAATTTTGTTATTTGGTGTTTATTCCATGCGTCAAAGGCGTTTAAGGGAAATAGTCTACACACTCAGGAGATAAAATCAATTTACAGTAATTAACATTAGATCTTTGGCTAATAAGGTCTCATGAATTGAGGTCAGAGGGAGGATTTCAGTTTAACAACGAAGTCTTGGCTGCTAGTAAAAAAAGCAGTTTCATTATATTTGATGCTTTTATGGCTTGGAATATGTTGAAAATAAATCTGGTTGCGTTTTAGCCTGAAGGTTCAGAAGCCGTTTTCTAATGTTGTCGTTGTGTTGCTGTCTTCTAATGCTGTCGTCAAAATATGAGTCGTCTTTTACTCTTTTCAATATTTTTTTTTGCACGCAGCTGCAAAAGAGGCTCTTTTAGCTGATGCGGATTTGCATGGCTAGTATGTTGTAGACTATGGGGCAGTTCAGTATAGGTTCTCCCCAAGGAAATATTATAAGTTCCTAGACCCTAGTAGAAGTAATAGTTAATCTAGTTAAGGAACTGAAACGTGGTGACAGATTCATTAATGTTTAGTTACTCATTTGTATTCATTTAATGGTATCAAGACTGGAGTCAAAGCCACATAAATAATATGAACATTTTTTGTAACCATTGGTCATAGTTTTGCATATTTGATACAATGAAAAAATAGCACTGCACATCTAGTCTTGTACATGGCATAAGCTCTTAGGGCTGTGCCCAAATCATGTAGCATAACGGTCATACAAGAAGATAAGGAATATTTTAACTAATAAAAAAAAACAAAAAAACAGTCAAACAGCAAAAAAATCAATGCTGCAATCACAAATCCCCACAAAGGCTAGCATAAAGGAAATATTTTTTTTTATTTTTAGCTCTCGACTTAAGCCTGGAAACTTTCATTATGAACAAGACACCTATAAAAGTTGAAAAGTGATGCAGCCGAATTTTAAAATTAGTTTTAGGAGATATTCTTGTGCTATACATTTTTCCTATGCTCCTTGTCTTCTTATTTTGTTCCTTGGTGTGTAGCTCAAATTAAAAAAAAAAAGTTAAATTGGACTAAATGCATTCGTATACCGTAGCGTTTGTTTTCACAGACTTAACTCGTTTTAAGGAGGGAACACTGACTTTTAATTCATATGACATATGTCATTTTTTTTATCCCAGACTTGGCTTACAAGATAAAGAGACTATCCAAGGTCAGGAGATATTATGCTATGCTAAATGCCGGAGAACATTTTTTTTCTAAGAGCCATATGACGCCGACACTTACAGACACCTGTCACATTTGGAAAATAAAAAAAAAGTCTTTTTATTCCGTAGCCATAAGCTATACAATATATGCGAAGAATTTCTTGCGAAAGATTATTTGCATCTACGTCTAAAGCTTTCATAGGTTCAAGGATTTCTCCCTTCACAACCATTTCCTCCTCAAACGAGAATCCTTGATTGATTTGCTTCGCCGTCCCCACCCATAAGTTACAAGCATTTTCAAATGTGACTTTTAGTCCACGTTTCTTTGCACCCAGGTCTGAATCTAAGATTTGAAGAGATTCGTGAGCTGCCATCCTTAAGTAAAAAAAAAAAAAAATTCAACAGTATGGGTCAAGAATCATAAACGAGGTTGATCTAATGTAGCTTGTCTTCATGGAAAATATAACCAGTTTTGTCAAAAGTATCTCCACCACTAGTTTTGTTTCGTGAAATAATGGTTTTTAAATTCTGAACAGAAGGTTAAAATCTGTAGACAATTCCGACAAAATAGAGCTCAAGTCAAATCTGAAGTAGTTAATTCTGTAGGGCTTGCGATCCCCCTATCCTTTACGCCAAAGATCTTCTGTTGCTACTCCTGTAAAGTGCATCCCACTTATCCAATCAGTCACTCGACGCGGATCCAGTCAAAATTTGTGACCTGGGACAAATAAATCCAGGAATGGGGTGTTAATGCATGGTGTAATTCAATTCAGAGGGCCTTCTCGTGCTCATGTTAATTCCATTATACACATATCCTACCAGTTTGTTTGGTAACTGTTTGAACGTATAAGAAGCGACCAAATTAATCGAATCACTGTTGGACTTAACCCACATGACAGATGGGAATTCTTCTTTTATTCTACTTGAAATCGAGTTATCACCCCCAAACATAAAATCGCACGTATCCACAAAGGATCCAAACTGTTCTTTATAGGATTACTTTATCTTAGAAAACCATACAAATAGCGTTACAAATAATTCCCTGCTTTTTCGTGACAACACTCAACCACATTTAGGATGTCTAATTGTATTACAAGCTCTTTACTGCAGAATGAAACTGCAAAAGTAAGTTACTTCTTCACATCAGTTTTTTGTCAAAAATGTGAGAAAAAGTGTCACTCTCAGCTGATTCCCCAAAATTTCATTGTAGTCCTAAGGTATGTCTGATCATGTTTTTCACATTCTACTTGCTCAGCTTGGTCTTTTCCATAACAGCACAATAGTTTTCGCAAATGACAAAGGAAGAACGTTTTTGACAATGAAGCTAGCAAACTTGTCATTTAGATTTTCTTCTTAGTTTTTTTTTTCTGAGGTACAAAATGTCACCAATTCTTTTCGTGACCTTCACCAAAGCCTCAAATTTCTTTAAAAAAAGAAAGAAATCCAGAACAATTAAAAATCAGACGAATATCTGTTTTTCACCGAAAATATGACGAAAATTGATATAGTTAAAATAGACAAAAATTGATCATAGGAATGAATGTTGAGCTTCTGACCCAAATTATTAAATAAATACCTGTTTATCACAATTAATTATGTCCTTTTAAAATCAATAGATAAATGTTCTTTTCTCTTAATTTATTATTTCCTTTTAAACCCATTCTTTTTCCATTCAGGGAATTGCTGGCAAAATTTGGAGTTGAAAATTTTCCACCACTGGGGGTGGAAGATGAATTCTGAGGGAGGGGGAGGTTTCTGCATTAAAATGAATTTTTTTTTTGCAAGGCTTTTTTCAACTTTTTGCATTTAAATATTATTTATTAGGTCACTAGTATATCATTTATTAGGTCAGGGAAAAAATATTTATTAGGTCACTTATGTCAATGTAGTTAGATGCGCACAAAATTCTTGAGAGGAGGGCTATTTGTAGTAATTTCTTTTCATGTGACTTCTAAGTCATGTGACATATATCATTTCTGGCCAGACTTGTCCTGCAAGAAAAAAAAAAGCAAGGTCAGAGGATATTACACTATACCGAAAATGCTGGAGAGCCTCTGCATACTGTTTACTGGAAGCCACATGACGCCGACCAGTAAGGGTATCTGTCAAATTTGGAAAATGAAATAGCAGTAAAGCCATTTCTTTTGCATAAATTTGCACCGTTTCGTATCCCTAAGCTGCACCATATATGTGAAGACTTTTTTGGAAAAGATTTTTTGTACCTACGTCCAAAGCTTTCATAGGTTCATCTAGGATGAGAACTTGTTTTTCATGCTCCTTATTGCATAACAAAAATACACAAACTAGCTATTTTTCCACATCAGTTCTTTGGTCAGAAACTAGAGAAAAAGATGTCTCTTTTTTCCTGAATTCGTTATTCGGAATTCGTTATTGGGAATTATATATCTACTAACAATAATTAGCCTCATAAAAAAAATTTGTGTCACCTCAACCTAAATGAGTGCCCCCACGAGATTTCTTTGGGGAGGGGGAGTGCTTTTTGCATTGATTTCTTTGACTTGACCCTTCAATTCAACTTCTATTCATCCAACTACTTTATTCTTTCACTATCATTTTCATATTCACTCTTAGTATCATATTTTCATTGTCACTATCATATTTATTACTATTATTCATCACTTATTCTTTCACTTTATTCATCCAAATTACTAACTGTCCTCCAGTGCTGTTACTAGAATTGGTAGCACCCAGGGCAAAATAAGTTACAGCCCCCCCTCACAACTCAAATCTGAGCGTAAAACCCCAAGATCTTCAGTCGTAGCGCCCGGGATAGCCTGCCCCCTTTTCGAACAGCCCTGCTTTTGTCTTTATGAGATTATTTTTTTGAAACTGTGTCTGTTTTTTGTTCCATTTACTCTTTGAGAGTGATTTCTGCTTTTGTTTGACAAAAGTTTGAAACATAAGTATCAGTTTTTTGTATTTTTCAACTTCCCCTCTAAATACACTGGAAGTTTTACTAAATAAGCAAAGCAGTTCCTGGGACATTGCTGATACGTTTTTTTGACAGTCTGCATGCAAATACAGCGTTATGATTTAGTTTAGCATCCCATCGACACTATAAAATTTCCATTTTTATACCATTAGCTTTAGTAGAAATAGCAGCAGCAGTAATAGCAGTAACAGTAGTAGGCTAGTAATATCCTTCAAATATTGCCTTTTGGTTAGTTCAGTATCCCCTACTACATGTCTTGTAAGTTTAAATTTAATGCTCTTAGCCTTTCCTAAGATATTGCTGATACGCCCTTTTGACGACATACATGCACATGGTGTGTTTTTATTTAGATAGCTATCCCATCAAAAGTCATTGAAATTTTCACCATCAAAATTCGTTCATCCCCCTGGATGAACATACCCTGGAAGTTTTAGCTTAATACGCAGAGCAGTTCCTGGACATTACTGATAGGTTTCTTTTTTTTACAACCTGCATGCACACAGAAATTTTAATACAAATATTTTTTTGCAAATTTCAATATAAATATTTCTTGCAAATTTCAATACAGAAATTTCTTGCAAATTTCAATACAGACTTTTCTTGACCATTAAGGATATCCGTTTAACTATTTATCATTTCCAGTTGAAAAGCCTGGATTGAATTGAAAAGCCATTTTGTAACATAATATCCGAGCCATTTTATATTGAAATTTGTGAATAAAATTGCACAGGACAATAGTACCAGTAAAGCTTAGTGTGCGTAATAGTTTGGCTTTCAAGTGAATTTTTCTATATTCACAAAAAATATTTCTATCGACACAAAAAATAGTGTCGTAATAGGTTTTTTAAACCAATCTCTTACTATTTCATTTCTATACTTCTGCGTTTTCCATTTGCAATCTCAAGTGCGACATTAAAATCGAAGTAGAACATATCATTTGTAAATCTTGGCTTTTTGTTATCAACAGGTGTAACTCTGACATAATATATGATTCAATTGCTTGAGGAAGAAAATGATGAAGATTCAAAAATGACCTGCTGATTTACCAACACACATCAGTTATTATCTATAAAGGTAATATAAATTGCGGCAATAAATTTTCAATTGCTTAATTCTTTTTAATTTTTTTTTCTTTGAAGTACTTTTCCTGATTTTTATAGCCCATGTCAATTATCATGGTTTCCCGTTAATGATCAGAAGTTTGATTACTTTAGTTCAATTTGCAGTGCAAAGAAAAGTGTACACACAAATTAAAATGCAAACACACTTGATTGGACAAAATATATACAAATATATACATATATTTAGATGTCCCTCTATTTGTCTTTCACTGATTTGCAGCTTATCTATATAATCTTGAAACTTGACATTTTCTGCGAACGATTGCAAAGCCACGAGAGCACAAATTTATACATATGAATTAGGAAAAAGAATTTTATTCTTTTTCTTTAAAACATTTTTCTTACAAATTTTTTAAAATTGATTTTTTTTTTTCATTAGCTGGAAATTTGACGCCATAAAAAAGAGATATCTGCATATTAGACAGCAGAGCGGGGACCATCTCCGCTGAACAAGTAAAATATGGCTAGGAGGTGGCCTGGCTCCTAAGGAGGCTTCCGGTCGCTCAAGGCTTCAGTTCTCGTGAGCTAAGCTCGGCCCTTCAGCCCGCATAAATATAGCTCCACGTCATCCACCTCTGCTTTGTCCAAATACTATGGTCAGGAGATTGGGCCTCTGATACTCACAAATGCAAGGGATTTTTTACCATGACGTCATTTTTCTAGTTTTTGTGTGTGTGTGTTTTTGAATTTATATTTTTAGAGCTGGTCACGCTATAGCTTGGATAGCTAAACTTATTTTCCTGTACACAAAAAAGTGTACAAACGCAAATAATCAACACACTTTTTTTTATATTTTGACATGAAAACATTTATATCATTCATACATGGATTTATGCACTGCATTTATACATATGTAAATATATGTACTGATAGAAAAGAATTGAGAAGGCATCAGTATAACCCCCATTGTCTTTTAGTGGCACAATAAGATTGATCTCTGCTTGGTAATATGAGACCTGGAGAACTCCACTCCAGCAGTCTGCTGCAAGGCCCTGGAATCTTATTCAGGTGATGAAAATGAAAAAGCTTCTCAACAACAATTCAAAGAAGAAGAAGGAAAATAGTGTAAGATCTGTTAGGAGAGAAAAATGAAAATTGTGTATTGGATATAAATGATTATTCAAAATATGGAAAATTCAGAAAAGGCACTTAAATTAGGGATATCATATCATCAGCGACCATAATTTGGTTTTCTTCAGTCATGAAGTCAATTGCCACACGAACCTCTTCGTCTGTAAACATCCCACTTCCCGTTTTTGTCTCAAGGGTTGAGCGCACAATTGACATTTCCACAGTCTGGGCATTTCTTGCCACCATCAGTTCTCGAATTGTGTTACGGAATAACTCAAACCTTTAAATGAACACTGGATTAGCTGACACAGGACTCAACAGTAGGATTAGAAAAGAGGTTGCGATAGAAGACTAAAAGATCGGTCTACTGATCAAAAATCCTATAAAATTTGACCCTAACAGGTCAACTTTAATCTTTAATCTTAATCTTGTAACACTTTAATCTTAATACGTAGCAATCACTTAAAAACGTTTTTTGTTCTTGCAAATGAAAACAAAAAAGAAAAATTTTCAACACTTAAAATAACAGTGTCTGGAAGGTCGTTACATAAAGGTTATCCTCAAATATTTGCAAAATGTTTCACGGTCCTCAGGGAACTTAAAATTTTCTTGGTGGCAAGAGAAAAAAAAAATTAAATTCGGAGATTAAATCGAGATCGAAGATCATTTTCATTTCTCTTCTCACGATTACAAAATTTTTGACACAAGTTCTAATTTCTAGGGCTTAAGATATAAGGCTAATCTTTTGCAACCTTGTGATATTTATTATCTTACACTATTCAATCTGAGGACCAATTACGGACAACAATGTGGAGACAATTTCTAATTTATAAACTCCAGAATTCAAAACTGAGGGATGAATTCGCAATGCCTTGGCGCCATTACAAGCCAAGCTTCTTAGGATCAGTAAACGATTTACGTTTGTAATAGTTTTTTTTTAGTAATAATAAATTGATTGATTGGGGAAAATCCTAGAGAAAGGCAGCCATGGTATGGCATAGGAGTAACAGTACAGTAATTGTTATTTGAATATCCAACCTTTTTGTTTGAATATTTTTTGTTATGACAAAGAAGATAAAAAACTTTTTATCAAATTTACTCTGACAATTAATCGTTTTTAATCCTTAATTGCATTTATTCTTTTCGTATGCTTATAGTTGCTTTACCCAGCAAAATATGGGCTTAATTCTTTAGAATATTCATTAATAACTGTATATTACTTCATACAGTAGAAATTTAGCTACTCATCCTGGCAATTATGTAAAAAAAGTCCATCAAATTACATTTCCATTTAAGGAATTAGAAAATAAGGTTTACTTAGCATTGCTCTGATTCAAATTATCTAAACTCAGGTTTGTACTTACAACTTTTTTTTAGTTTTTTTTTTCTACAGAAACTAAGATTTTTCATACAATCCACTAGACAATCAGCGTTGCCTTAATTGCTACAGAATGCCCCATTTTCAATGCCAGGAAGTCAATGGCTCCACTTGGGGAACCAGAAGACATTAAAAAAAGAAAAAAACACTCCAAATTGAATACCAAGAAAAAAACTCTTAGCAGTACTTGCCCCTCCTCCTGTTGGAAACTTCTGGCAGCGCTCTTGCACTGATGAATCCATAATATCGGATAGTTTGTAAGACACTATAAGCAGTAAATCTGGAAACTTCAGAAAGTAAAACAAGAAAATCAAATAGTAGATCAGCCGCAAAATCAAACGGAAAAAAAAAACAATCAAATAGTAAATCAAATAGTTAATAAGAAAAATTTAAAGACTAAATGTATTACATTTGGATAACAAAGGGATTAGATGGACAAGTCGAAGAAAACGGATCAGATCAATGGAAAAATTGATAAAACTGGCTCTTACGAGGAAACGTCTCTTTTAATGATAAAACAAAAACCAGTAGATTGAAAGCATTTACATACAATTCATTGTCTGATTTTTTTTTCGTCTTTATGATTCTTTGTACAGTATAAGTTACCTATTGGACATTTAGGATGGGGATCAATTCTGAAGACCTTACAATTCGTATTTTGAGTGTGAGAAAAATGTAGCTAGTTATGAAGTTATATCATTAGCGACTCATTACAACATTACGAAATTATAATATATTATATAAAGAACGTTTATTATATGCAATCCATTATCGATCGATTCATTATAGCACAAATCGTTGTGATCCCCAAGTGATGACTTGGAATCTCAATAAAATTAATAGAGTTAAATTATTGAAATAAGAATTGTTCAAATTTTTCTCGTCCGAAACTACTCTCTGCCCTGCAATAAGCTAAAACCTAAAAAAATTAGTGAAGCTAATGAGTTTGGCTTCCAAACCACTCATCAAAGCTTCTGAAGAGGAAACTATAGACCAGCATTCATTTACCTTTCTTTTGTTATTCCCCTTTCCTGGCTAGAGCCATCTGTCTGAATGCTAGCTTGTGTATCTGTAGTTGACCTCTCCGACCTTGATCCACGACTAGCTCGAAGAGTTGAGGGAAGCACTACATCATCGTCAGATTCGAAGTCATAGACGTCACTTGCCCCAGTTCTCTAAAAAACAAATAAATAATAGTAATAAAATAGATTATTTGAAAGTTGAAAATGCCAGGCAAGTCCCATTAGAAGTTTTGAGAGAATATTGAAATCTAAGGAAAGGACAAGTGTATAATGCTGGAAAAAAAAGTTAACCAAAAAAGAAAGATAAACAAAGACAATATAGAACACAACAGAAAAGGAGAAGCACTGATATGAAACACTCAATTTGAATGAAAAGATTCAAGACCAAACCACCTATTTGCTTTTCTTCATAAATATCAATTTTACTGCAAAGTGGTGAAGAAATTTTTTTTTACAAAATCTTCTTTCAAAGCCTAGAAAATAAGTATAGCTAAATGCCGTGAAGTGAAAATTTAAATGGTTGGCTTAATTTTAATATAACTGTCACTACCAACACGTCAAATCGACAGCCTAACATACAACCAAACCTACCAAACATTATGCTCCAATCACAAAACTTAATCCATTCTATCACGGGACAGCTTTTGTCTCACCTTCTTGGGGTATTCAGCAAAAATTTTCTAAGTCTCTCAGCACCAAAGACATATTCAATATTTTCCCTTCACACGACGTGCGTTCAGAGCACTTAAATCCTCACTAAAGACTGTTGGCCACGTTATCACTAAGCATGATCAAAGACTATTGCCAAGGATTTCAATTTCAGAACAATTTCTAAGCAAATATTTCTAGAAAAAACTACAAACGCTAAAAGATTTACTTTAAAAACCTGCAAGACCAGATGTAAAAAAAAATTGATAACCACAATCAACACAAAAAACAGCAAGCAGGGATTCAACGTGCTAAGCTGAGCCTTATGATGCTCCTCAAAATTAATAACAATTCAACTACCAATAGAAAAAGAATAACTATTTTAGTGCTAAATATACTTTTTTTTCATTGTCTGCCCCTCTCTCTTTCAAAACACAAATCAAACACGGATATCCCAATCTCTTCTTCTTTCTTTAATGGCCAGGCCTCTTCAATTTACATAGCTAAATTTACCACTATCGAGTTAAATATGTATACTCAAGACCGGTTTGGCCGAAGTTTTTTTTGTATAACTTCTTCATAAAAAGCTCTAGCCAAAGGACAGAATAGTCGCATCACAGCTCATATAAGTTTGGGACGATAAAGTAGTTGTTTACCTATGCAAGAGAAACAGCGATTCCACTTAGTAGGAGCATATATTTCAAATTTTCTATTTTTGTTCTTTATTTTCTATTCTATCTTCTCTACAATTTTATTAACTCTTGTTAGACAACAAAAGGGAATACTGTCACATACTTCCGTATCAAAAACTGCTTAAATTCCAATGGTTTATTTATGTGATGTCAATGATTGAATTTTTTATAAATATTAGTAAATAATTACCTTTTATGCTGCAAATTCAAACAGTATCATTGTTTTATCCTTCTTCTGGAAGATTGCTTAGATATTGCTTAGTTTGCTTAGTTCCTCGATATCAAAATAACGCATGTGAAAAAAACGACAAATATTAAAAATAAATGTTACTAAAATAGTAACGGTGGAAAATAGCATGTGTCGCAAAAATATAATTTTCATAACTTATGGGACAAGTTGCCCCTTATCCGACCCTAGTGATACCAGCATATAGTGACACCAGTGACAACCTATGAGAAACACATAAAAGTACATTTGCCTTCCTACCTTCTTCGGATTGCTACAGCAAAGATTGGTCAATCCAGGGTGATTAGTGTCAAAGCTACTTAAGAAAGAAGGAACTCAACTGCCGATTTCTAACACCAAAGCCTAATCTCACTTGAAGAAATTACAACCTGCAGTTCGTATACTATGAAGAGGTCGGATATTCTTTTTTTTTAGGGAATTCTCCTCCAATTCCTTCACTGGTTACTTTTAATTTATTTTATTTATTTATTCTAAAGAATTTATTAGGAACTTATTTTAAAGAATTAATTTTGTATTAATTAATTTTAAAAGAATATTTTGGCAGTAAAATGGGAGCTGTTTTGTAAATACTTATGTGGTCGTAGACAACAGAAAAAAACTCACGTTTGTTTTTTTAGTTATTCTCATTCTAGTCGTCACGCCTGTTCTATTGCATCTATTGTGCCCCTACTATATTGTTCTATTGTATTGCATTCTTTTCTTTATTCAGAATTTCATCAATTCTTATCCGAGTAACATATCTCTAGTTTTACGTAGCTACCACAAATGCACGCATTAACGAACCTAGCTTCGAAAGAATTTTCAGCACCCCCCCCCCCATAAATAAAAACATGTTATAATTTGTCATTATAAGCCACGCCCTACTTTTCTTCACGGAAAGAAAGAGATTAAAACTTATTTTGCATTAAAAACTAATTTTGAAAAAATTTGAATTAAAAAGTAAAATAACGGTAAAGGGTAATTTCGTGCATATCATTGAGTCGTAATATCCTAATAATATTTCCTGACTATATTGATATATTCTACTTATTTACTATTCTTTTTTTCATGAGTAGGCTTCAGATGAGGCGGTTGATTTCGCAACAAAATGAACTTTTGAAAATTTTGTCATATTGCCAATATCCTGGTCCTGGTCTATAAGGCAGTAGTTTAGTCTTGAATCTTTCAATTTTAAAGTTTATTTATCCTCATTTGAATCTAAAGTGATAAAATATTAATAGGATTCGTTCATTCGTGAAGCGAAGTTATGGTCGTTGGATTCTAAAACAGAATATTTATAAATTATTTAAAAGTTCAACTATTAGAAAATATTGCTGTTCTTTTGCGGGGTTTTTCCAGGACCTGAAAGTAATTGTTTTCGCATTGATGAATGTTCTTCGATAAAGTAGACCAATTTACCTCTCAGGCCAGCCTTGGACGATACTTACAAGCTAACAAAGGCAAATTTTTAACTATGTAAGGAATAGAAAAGCAGATGAAATTTCAATTTAAATGGCATCCACAACCGGGTTTCTGAGTAACTCCAGGCCCAAACAACGTTTTTTTTATGGAACCTTACGGCTAAGAGACAATGGATATGAGAAAAACGTAGCAATATTTTAGTCAAATCAGTTCGCTGGACCTGTGGAAATGTAAAGAAGCAATTAGGGACATATTCATTTAGGTAAGAAAAAGAAAAGCAAAGTTTTTCATCAGGTTTCACGTTACACTCACAGATAGCAGGATAGCTGATTATAAATATATAAAATCTAAATTTTTTTTTTTAAGATTAGCTTATAGAATGCAATGAATTTTCAATGTAAGTCTGGTGCCTTCTAGTATTTTGATTTAGTCCTTAGACTTACCTTGCTATTCTTCCCATTTAGCATTTTGATTTAGTCCTTAGTTTTATCTTACTATTTTCCCCAAACTCCAAACTTTTCAACTGAAAAGGAATACCTCACACCTTGATAATTCAACATTTGTATCTAGTTTTGAAACTTAACCTTTTAGGAAAAAGAAATCGTAATTTGAGCAAACCAAAAAATTAACTAACAAGAAAAAAGAAATCAATTTATTTTGAGAATCTTTGTGTTTGCGAATGGAGAGGGAGGGGGGGGGGTAAATTTGTCAAAGCCTTCAAACACAGATGCATTACACTTATTTGATTTTAAATAAAAAGTGAACGAATCTGATTGTTTCGCCCCTTCGATCCCCTTGTGTACGTGGCTACGATGTTGTATACATCTGTTCTAAAATGTATAAAAGTACGGATCTTAAAAATATTTTCTTTCAGGTTATATTGTTGGTTGTCAAGGTTTTTTTTTGTTACACAATTTGGCAGGGCAATCATGATTGTTCAATTTTTAATTCAATAACTTGTATGTCTAATTGAACCAACTTTGTCTTTCAAGGAGTTATTAAACTACGGCAACATTCTACGTCGTCTTATGAGGATTTAGGATAGCGAGTACAAACAAAAAGAGAGCAAAACATAGAAAATTCACAACCAGTGAAAACTTTTTAGAAATAGTAAACTTATTAAACAAGTAAACGAACTCATTTTTATCATTATTTTGAATGAGCAGAACCTATAATTCTAATCTAAAGTAAGCAGAACAGTGTTTTCTTAAACTATCTTTAATTGCATACAAAATGAGTACGGGTAAGCTAGCGTCTAGAACATAGGCTAGTTAAAAAGAATTGATAAAATATGAACATAGCCATTTCACTCTTTCGGGAAAAGTGGTTCTTATATCGTTGGAAGAATAGAAAAGGGAAAATAATACATGCTAGTCAGATTTAGGTCCCCGTACTCTTTATGGGGAGGGGGGCTCCATAATGTAGGTCTATGCAAAATAATCCATACATACGTATGACGAAACAACTTACAGTTTTGAAGCAGGCGTACAGAAGAAGCTCAATAGCGGCAGCTGCGTCATCTGCTTCAACCTTTTTAGACATCATTGTACGAGCATGAGCAGTCGATAAACGAATCAACGTTTCAAGGGCACGAGCAGTTACAGGCTGTCTATAAAATAAAAGCAGAAGATGGAATCCTTGGGGAATTTGTGAAGACAGAGAATAACAAAGGTGGTACAATCTATTGCAATGTTTTGGCTATATGTTCAACAGCTGTAAAAAGCGAAATATAATATAAAACAAATAAAAAGAAAACAAACTCACTCAAAATATCGACAGAATAGAGGCTTCCTCACCTTACACAGTTCAGCCAAGATTAATGGCCTACATAGATTCAGCCAAAATTTTTGAGGGGTTTTCGACAATGGCAATTCCAATGGTGGGATTTAGATTCCAAGCTGACACCATTTTGGAGGGATTTCAAGTTCTTTTTTAAATTCTTAAAATCTGTTTTCAAAATAGCATTATACCAGAGGCGGCGCTATATCACTGCCTATAGTAAAGACCATACGGCTCCAATGTTTTATAGATATTTTTTTCCCAGAGGCACTTCATACGGAAGGGATGGTCGTATAAACTTCGGAGGGGGCTCATTCGATTGAAAATAGGAAGTTCTACGATTGGAGGGCAACTAGCCCCCATGCCCTGTTTTTTCCAAATTCATCAGATAAGAATTTTGAAATAGCCGCTTTATTAAAAAGAGTTCAAAGGTCAGATAACAAAGACTCGGTTGTCGACACAACCCTCCAGAGCCCGAGGGCAGGCGTTGTAAGTTATCCCCTGGGGGCATATATGGTTCTTATGGAAGGCATGCTCGTATAAAGTTGAGAGAGGGCTAACTTGATTGGAAATTGAAAGTTCTAGTTCACTTTTTAACATTCAAAAGAGATCCCGTGGTAACTAGCTCTCCCACCCCCATGCCCTTTTTCCCCAAACCCATCCGATACAAATTTTGAGAAAGACATTTTTTTGAAATAGTTCAAATACCACAGAACAAAACTCTGGGGTTGACACTACCCCCCTAGCCTGGGGGCAAGTGTTTTAATTTCTGGCCCGAGGGCGTATGAGGTTTTTATGTAAGGGGTAGTTGTATGAACTTCAAAAGTGGCTCATTTGATTGGAAATGGAAAGTTCTGGTTCACTTTTTAAGAGTCAGAAGTGATCAAAGGGCAGCAAGTCCATAACCCCACGCCCCTTTTCCCCCAAATGCATCAGATAAAAATTTTGAGATAGCCATTTCGTAAAAAATTGCTCAAATGTTAGACGACAAAACTCTGATGTCGACATAATTCCCTGGGTCCCGGGGACAGGTGTTGTAAGTTATAACCTGGGGGCATATATAGTTCATATGGAAAGGATGCTCGTATAAACTTCAGAGAGGGCTCATTTGATTAGAAATTGAAAGTTTTAGTTCATTTTTTAAGAGTTAAAAAAGATAGCGATGGCACCTAGCCCCCACGCCCTTTTACCCAAACCCATCCGATAAAAACTTAGAGAGCCATTTTGTTGAAAATAGTTCAAAGGTCAGATAACAAAAATCCGAGGTTGACACAACCCCCCAAAGCCCGGGGGCAAGTGGCGTATAAGGTTTTTATATAAAGGATGGTCGTATAAACTTCGAAGGTGGCTCATTTGATTTGATATCGAAAGTTCTAGTTATCTTTCTATGAGTCAAAAGGTAACGGAGGGCACCTACCCCCCCCCCCCACACACACACCTATTTTCTCCAAATGCATCCAATGAAAATTTTGAGATAGCCAGTTTGTCGAGGCCCTTTTTCCCCTAGCTCCCTTTCCCCAAATACATCCAATAAATGTAAGAGATACCAAAAAATTGATTAAAGAAATAATTGATAACGAAATAATTCTATAAAGTTCTAATAATTAACCCGACACAAAAAAATAAGCAATTATATAAAATTTATCGAAATAGGTTGAATACAATTTTAAGAAATTGTAAAAAAAAGAAGAAATTTTTGTGAAAACGCTTAAGGAGGTCGAAGGTTGCCCTAAGAAAACCTGGGGATTAATAAATGTAGTGATTGGATTAAAAATAAATAGTGTACCTGATCAATTAATTAGTGGAATGGGAGAGACTTCGAAGTTTGAAAATGATATATTTAATGTGTCTCAGAGTTATTTTTCCAACATTAGTCTGAATCTAGCTATGTCAGTTGTACCTGATAGTGAAGATCCGATGTTCGAGTCCTTACTAAGAGACCCATTAGATGTATCTTGTCTTTTCACCTTAGACTTCCAACAGTTGATGAAAAAAAAAAAAGAAAAAAAAAAAAAAAAAAAAAAAAAAAAAAATACGGATTGCGTGGTAATTTGTCTGGTAGCACATCACATTACCTTAAAAACACCAAAAATTCTTTTGCCTGTTATATCTCAAGTTTTATGTGGATTAATTAATGAGTGTTTTCGTCAAGGAGAATTCCCAGACTGTTCTAAAGTTGGCTGTGCAACCCCCATACGTAAGGGGGTATTCAAAATGACCCTGGAAACTATGGACTGATATCTGTTTTACCCATCATTTCCCGTGTTTTAGAGAAGTGTTTTAGTATTAGAATGATGAGTCTTTTGGAGGACAATAAGTTACTGGTAGAGACACAATTTGGCTTTCGTAGGAAAAGGAGAACAGAACGGGCGATGATTTATTTGACAACTATTATTAATGATGTATTAGATAAAGGTTTTGAAGTAGGTGCTGTATTTTTAGATCTGATAAAAGCTTTCGATACTGTGGATCATGAACTTCTACTTAAGAAGTGTGAGGTGTGTGGTTTGAGGGTAAAATCCTAAAATTTTGTATGAAGTTTTATAAGTAATCGTTATCAGTATGTCCAAATAAATGATTCTTCTTCAGGAAAAAAGCGTGTTGAAATAGGTGTTCCGCAAGGATCAGTTCTTGCTCCTATATTATTCTTGATATTTATGAATGATCTACCAAACTGTCTAAATAATTTTTTCTACAGAATAAAAGAACTAAAGGTAAGCCCAACTAATGAAATAGTTGAATAGTTGAAATGAAGAAATAGCCATTAGAACAGCTAAATTAGCAGAGCCGCTGCAGATTTCCATGAAGGAATCACTTAATAGAATTTTAGCAATGCTGAGGGTATACAAGCTAAGGATTAAGATGGCTAAGTCTAATTTTAATATTTTCTCGCAATCACCGGACTTTTATCAATGGATCAAAGAATTAGATATGTCCAATGGCGTTATAAAACGGACTGCGTCTTTGAAATACCTGGGGATTGTAATAGATGAAACTTCATCTTTTAAGCAACATTTAACTTTAACTTGTAAAATTCTGGTAAGAAATCTAGGCATAATGAAGAACCTCCAACCTTGTTTTCCTAAATCTGTCCTTCGCAATCTTTATTTTTCTTTAATACACCCGTATATACTTTATTGTTCGAGTATTTGGCTCTCAACTTTTTCTTCTATCCTAAAACCAATAAGAGTTCTACAAAATCGCGAAGAAAGGATTTTAGCCGGTATATCTCCAAGTAAGCCTTTTCGAGAAGTTTACCCAACTTTAGAAATTTTGCCGGCTGCAAAATTCCTTCGTAAATTGTACGTATTGCGGTTTATTTTTGGACTGCAGCCTCAATGTTTTGACGATTTATTGTCCATTAGGTCTACTGTTTATTCTCACGATACAAGGGGTAGTGTTGACTTCTATATGCCTAGAGTTATTTCTTTCTGTTCATGTTTTTCTGCTTTTTATAGGCATACGGAAAAGGAATAGTTTGACTAGTGACTTTAAGGCTATTGGAGACCCCAATATATTTAGAACAAAAGCTAAGAGCTCGCAGGGCACTTGTGACGAGGTCGAAGGGAGACGAGAGCTCATATGGCTTGAGCTGTAGGAAAATTTTAAGAATCAATAGATTGCTTTAAAAGGAAAATTAAAATAAGAGGCTTATTGACGGTAGGGATTAAAAATAAGAGCTCTGAGTCACGAGGTCCTTCTAAATGTCAAAATCCATGAAGATCCAATCACCCACTCATAAGTTAAAAATACTTCAATTTTCCTAATTTTTCCTCTCCTTTCAGCCCCCAGATGGTTGAATCAGGGAAAACGACTTTATCAAGTCCATTGGTGCAGCTCCCTGACACACCTACCGATTTTCATCGTCCTAGTAGGTCCAGAAGCACCAAACTCGCCAAAGCATTGAATCCAAATTAATCCAAAACTGAATCCTAACTCCTCCAAAGAGAGCGGATCCAGTCCGGTTACGTCAATCACGAATCTACGACATTTATAAGTGTTTTCCAAGATTTCTGGTTTCCCGCTCCAACTCCCCCCAATCTCAACAGATCTGGTCGGGATTTGAAATAAGAGCTCTAAGATACAAGTTCCATCTAAACATCAAATTTGAGTAAGATCCGGTCACCCGTTCTTAAGTTAAAAATCCCTCAATTTTTCTAATTTTTCCAAATTAACAACCGGCAGCTCACTAAAGAAAACGAATCCGTTCAAATTATTTGAATCACGAATCTACAACTTGAGCTTATTCTTCCCATCAAGTTTCATCCCGATCTCTCCACTCTTAAGTGTTTTCCAAGATTTCCGGTTCCCCCTCCAACTCCCCCCCAATGTCACTGGATCTGGTCGGGATTGAAAATGAGAGTTCTAAAGCATAAGATCCTTCTAAATATCAAATTTCATCAAGATCTGATCACCCGTTGGTAAGTTACAAATACCTAGTTTTTTCCATTTTTCCGAATTACCCCCCCCCCCCCCAACTCCACCAAAAAGAGCAGATACGGTCCGGTTATGTCAGTCACTTATCTTGGACTTTTGCTTATTCTTCCCACCAAGTTTCATCCTGATCTCTCCGCTTTAAGCGTTTTCCAACATTTCCGGTCCCCTCCCCCGAATGACACTGGATCCGGTCAGGACTTAAAATAAGAGATCTGAGTTACGCGATCCTTCTAAATATGAAATTTTATAAGGATCCGGTCATTTCTTCGTAAGTTAAAAATACCTATTGTTTTTTTAATGTTTCAGCATTTACCCTTCCCCCTCAACTCCCCCAAAGAGAGCGGATCCGTTCTGGTTATGTCAATCACGTATCTAGTACTTGCACTTATTTTTCCAACCAAATTTCATCCTGATCCCTCCACGTCTTCCAAAATGTTAGGTTGCCCCCTCCCTACTCCCCCCAATGTAACCGGATCCGGTAAGGATTTAAAATAAGAGCTCTGAGACACGATTTCCTTCCAAATATTAAATTTCAATAAGCTCTGAATACTCCTTCGTAAGTTAAAAATACCTCATTTTTTCTAATTTTTAAGAATTAAACACCCCCCTCCCAACTCCCCCAAAGAGAGCGTATTCGTTCCGGTTATGTCAATTACGTATCTAGGACTTGTGATTTTTTCCCACCAAGTTTCATCCCGATCCCTCGGCTCTAAGCGTTTTCCAAGATTTTAGGCTCCCCCCCCCCAATATCACCGGATACGGTCGTGATTTAGAGTAAGAGCTCTGAGACACGGTATCCTTCGACACATCAAATTTCAATAAGATCCAATCACTTCTTCATAAGTTAAAAATACCTCCTTTTTTCTAATTTTTCCGATTTACCCCCCCCCCCCCGATGGTCGAATCGAGAAAACGACAATTTTTGATTTAATCTGGTCTGGTTCCTGATACCCCTGCCAAATTTCATCGTCCTAGCTTACCTGGAAGTGCCTAAAGTAGCAAAACCAGGACAGACAGACCGACAGACAGACAGACAGACCGACAGAATTTGATATCGCTATATGTCACTTGATTAGTACCAAGTGCGATAAAAACCACTAAGGTACTGCTTTTTGCTGAATATGAGTTTTGATTGATTGATTTATTGTGGGGGTTTTGGTGATATGATGTCCCGGAGAAAAAGTTTAACATATGGTTTTCTTTTGTATTTATTGTTTAGTGTGATGCTATTAATGGTGTCGGTGGTCAAGTGTGCTTTTTGTTTCAAGTATTTTTTTTTCTCTACCTCCCGCACGTAAAAAAACTACTTTTTAGGGGAGGTAGGAATCATTTTTTCTTTATATGTTTTGTCAACAAATCGTACTACTCTCTATCTCTTGAAAATTCTGAGATAGTTATTTTGAATAAAATAGTTTAAAGGTCAAATAGCAAAAATTCCAGGGTTGATACAACCCCCCAGAGCACAGGTGCAATTGTAGTAAGCTATGCCCCAGGGGCATATAAGGTTTTATGTAAGGGGTGGTCGTATAAACTTTAGAGATGGCTCATTCGATTAGGAATTGTAAGCTCTAGTTACCTTTTTAAGAATCATCAAAAGTGATCGGAGGGCATCCACCCCCCCCCACACCCTTTTCCCCAAATGCGTCCGATAAAAATTCTGAGATATTCATTTTCTTCAAAATAGTCCAAAATTCAATTTACCATAACTTAAATCCTCCACAGCACCCGGGACAAGAATTTTAACTTATGTATGTTGAAGGTTTTTAAAAATCGAAAGTGACCAAAAAGTGTGCTTTTTCTCCCCAAGTGCACATTGTCAAAATTTTGAAATAGCCATTTTATTCAAAATAGTCCAAAATTCAAATTACTATAACTATAACTTAAGAGTTGAGAAATCCTCCCTAGCCCCCGGGCAAGGATTGTAACTTAATTAAGTTGCCCATTATTAGAATATAAGGTTTTTGTGACAGGAGTGGGTGTATTAACTTTGGAGGGGGGTCAATAGATTGGAAATTGAAATTTCTAGTTCTTTTTTAGAGTCAAAAGTGATCAATGGGCAACTAGCCCACGCCCCAATTTCCCAAAGGGCATCGGGTCAAAATTTTGACATAGTCATTTGGTTCAAAATAGTTCAAAGGCCAAAAATCTGTGATTCTGGGGTTGACATATATATTTGTTTGTCAAAGTCAAAACAAATATGACAGTGAAGAGGGTATGAAAGAATTGATGCATATTCTATAGGCTACAATTTCGGTAAATTTAAGGCAAAATATGGATTACTATACATCTTAGGATTACACTAATTAAATTATGTTCAAAACTAAGGTAAAAAATAGAAACTGTTTCACTTATTAATGATTGCCGATAAGTCCTTCAACCACCCTGAGGTTCAATTACTATTCTTTTATCTATTAAAAAACATTTCAGGGATGCTGGCATAGCTGTAATGCTTACATCGTTGAAGTTAAAACGATAGGGATGCGGATTATCATTTTCTTACTTAAGTGTTAAGTAAACAAAGTTCAACAAAATTAGTTTCCCTTTTTCATTATAATAATTGAGAGAACAGATAATTTCGTAGTTTGACTGCGGTCGTCTTCAGGGAGTAGGGGTTATGTACTTCTACTGAATGGTGTCTTCACTACAAACAAGAGTATGGTTACTGCCCGTTTCCCAAAGGGTAAAAGTGTCATTCTCTAACTTAAAAAAACAATTCTCTTACTTAGAATTATCAATCTCTTACTTGAGTGGCTACAAAGTCCTGCAAACAAACCAGAGTATGGCTACTGCCCGTTTCCGTAACGGTAAAAGTATCATTCTCTTACTTACATAGCCAAGTCTCTTACTTAAATTGTAATTCTCTAACTAAAGTGGCTTCATAGTCCTACAAAATTAGTCTACGTTTTATTATAATAATTGGGAAAGCCGAATTCAAAGACAAGTGAGAATTGGATTAAAGATTGGTTGATAGACCGCGGTCGTCTTCAGGGAGTAGGAGCTATGCACTTCTAATTAATGGTGTCTTCACTACAAACAAGAGTATGGTTACTACCCGTTTATCTAACGGTAAGAGTATAATACCTACTGCGCATTTGGCGCTTTACTAAAAGGAATTACACCATGTATGTTTTCTTTTGCACTTACTACGACATTGAAAATAAAATGAAAATTGCAGTGAAACCAGACCAGGATTTACCAATAGGATCACTAGGCCCAGCGACTTTTACCATTCCCGACATTCTGAGAACTTCCCCGAAAATCTTGCAAAAACGGAGTGGCAAAACCGCTTGGGCCTAGAAGCGTCAAAGCATTTAAATCCGGCCTTGGGTGAAACAAAATCTTGAGCTGGTGAGCTTTCTGCAGTTAGCATCATTATATACCAGATATTCAGTTTAATTTTATTAGTTCTTGCCAAAATTGCTAATTTATTTCTGAATAAATTATTTTGAAATAAAGAATTATGAAATACTCGAAACTTTGGCGATCAAAAGCAAATAGAAATTAATTAAAAAAAAACTTTCCGAAAAAAAGTTTTCACAAGAAAAGTAAAGGCCACGTTAAACTTAAGACCAAAAGAAATATAAACCTATAATAGCTCTAAAACGACCAGAAATTACTATTAAAGAGCAAATGAAACCCAAAACGAACAGTAACTAAATGAACAATCTTAGCAAAAAAACAAAAACAAAAAAAACATACAACAGGTATATAAAAGCGCCAATGACGCAGTAGGTTTTAAACTTTTACAGTGAGAGAAGGAGGCAAACCCAAGCTCTTGTTTGTAGAGATATTTATTCGTTTCAAGCTAGATTTGCATATTCAATTTAAGTTTCACTCGTTTAAAAATTTATTTACTCATTCAAATTTGTACCAATCGTATGTTTGTTTGCTATGACTGTTTATTTAATTTCTGTTCATTTCAGATTTCATTTATATATTTATTTTCTTTTTCAAAAAAATTCAATTCGAAATTCAATATCATTGTCATTTACGAGTGGTTAAAAATGAATTGTCAGTTATCAAGAACCTGTTAATAGTCAGTGTTGCTCTTGTAACATATTGTCATTTTTTTTTTTTTTTTTTTTTTTTTTTTTTTTTTTTTTTTTTTTTTACAGAGATGTTTCTCTGAAACCTTTATTTAACGCATAGCGTACTTGTTAGAGGCTTTTTGACTATAATTTGCTACTTATTTCAATAAAAGAAAGAGCTACCACGAGAAATGTTTCTTTCAGACAGAATACAGAACACACAACTACTACTGCAAATCAGTAATGCATAAATGCAGTAATTTAAACAACCAAAAATTAAACAAAAAAGGTTACACGAAAATCATTCTTTCGTTAATTATGTTTAAAGAAAATATTAAAATAAAATTCCAAAGGGACACAAATTGATTGTTTTGAGCCACTGACTGCTGTTAGCAACTAGATCTACGTTGCATGGGCAACGTGATGTGTTGCTGTAACCTTTGTTCGGCTTCCCCGAGTAAAGTGTTGCAAGAGCAACATTTTGGTTTTGTTTCCTCGCTTCGATTAAACGCTGAAGTTGTTAATCTGTAAGGATCTTAAAATAAATACTAGGTACACCAACTCGCAAAAGTTGCAAGCCTCTCATTACAACTAGCAAAAGTTGCAAACCCCTCATTGCTGAAGATGATTGTAGCCTAACAGCCGATTATTACTTACAAGTCCCCTAAAGTCTCTTAATACTTGCACTAAATCGGTCTTACCATTAAATACGCCGGAAACAAATAATAGGTCAACCAACTAGCAAAAGTTACGATCCCCTCATTGTCCAAGATGATTATGAACAAACAGCCGACTGTTGCTTAAAACTCCCCTATATGTCTCACAATTGGTATAGGCCTATTTTTGGTATTCAGTGTACCTTACTACTGAAGTTGTCAGCCCCTTTAAACTTTCAAACTGGTATATCTCGTGAAGGAGTTTTTCTACCAAAAAATGGATGACGTATACTTTGATCGGCTCATCAAGACCTATCGACTGCCGTCGAAAAAAAAAACTATCTGTCTTAGTTCAAAGTTGACTTTTTTGCCGTAGGCCAAGTTTCTAACGTCATAACTTAGAAAGGAGCAAAGGATAAACTCTAACTTCTTTAGCAATGAGAGGACTTTTAAAGTCCTTTCCCCAACCCCTTTAAACTTTCAAACTAGCAAATCTCATGAAGGAATTTTTCTACCAAAAAATGGATGACATATACTTTGATCAGCTCATCAAGAGCTATCAACAGCTCTTGAAAATCTGAAATCTGTCTTAATTCAAAAGTTGATTTTTTTTGCCGTAGACCAAGTTTCTAACGTCATCACTTATAAAGGAGAAAAGGATAAACTCTAAATTCTTTAGCATTGAGAGAACTTTTAAAGTTTAAGAGGCACATCTGATACCATTTCTCTATCGCAATCCCAAGTGCAAAAAACCAAATGATAAACTCAGCTGAAAGCACGAATAGAAATGGATAGAAACAATAGATTTTTGACCCCAATCAAATAGATTTTTGACCCAGACAAAGTCATATTCATCAATCCGGCCTAAGCTCCAAACTTTCCGTAAAAACCGCAGAGATTAGACCCGACCACTTTCTAGGAATAAGCTGAAACCTGGGCAAAAAAAAAACAAAAACAAAAAAAACACACGACAAAACCAAAGTGTTGCTCTCGCAACACAAATGTGGTGTTTTATTAAGAGATTTTAACGCCCTGGTCAGTATAAATAGGGATAGATGGTATCCTAGCCTGGATAAATTTGATATACGAAAAGAAAACTGTAATGGCTACAGACTGTTGCATTTCGTAGGCATAACAATCTAGTTATAATCAATACGATGTTTGGTCATAAAATGGCCCACAAGTTAACAAGGTATTCACGTGACGGTGAGAAAGCAAACCTTATTGATTATGTTATATTAAAACGAAGACTGGTAGGACCAATAGAAGATACTAGGGTTTATAGGAGTGCTTTTATCGATATTAAAAGTAAAGATCACCATGTAGTAGTGTCTAAGGTTAATTTAAAGCTGAAATTTCGGAAGGGTAACTACCTCCCGGGAAGTTATGAGGCTGGTAAACTTCAGGATGAAAATTTGAGGGAAACTTTCCACGGACAGTGGAACACTAAACTGGAGAGTTTAAAATTTGACAATGTAAAAGATAGATGGAATAGCTATAGGAGAACAATTGGTGAAGTTGCTGATGGTTTCTTAGGGAAGAAAATTAGGGACATTGCTAGGTATATTAGTGAAAATGCTATATGTTTAATAAAGAGGAGAAAGGGCTTGTACAAGAATTATCTGAGGAATAGATCATATGAAAGCAAGAGTAATGTAATGAAAGTGGAGAAAGCATTAAAATATGAACTAAGCAGGTGTGAAATTGAGGCCATGGACAAGATTACTGAGGATTTGGATGATGCAGCTAGACAACATAATAGTACAATGTTGTGCTGGCATGTTAATAAATTGAGAGGGAGTAGTCGATCTGGACATATCCCATTTACGGGGCCACACGTTCCCAAGACAGGAACGGGGCCACAATTAGTGATAAGGAAAGAGTTAAAGAGAGATGAGTAGAACATTTTAAGAATTGGCTAAACCGAGATAGAAGTGTAGGAAAAGATACAGAGGAAAATGAAAAAGTTTGTGACAAATTGGATATGAAAGAAGATTTTTTTTTTTTTTTTTTTTTTTTTAGGAAGAATTAGTGACAGTCCTAAAAGGATCAAAAAATAATAAGGCCCAGGTGCTGATAGTTTGGTAAATGAGTTTTTTTTAATATGGCGGCTCTGAGGTTAAAAATAAGCTACTGAAGATTATAAACATGGTTTTTGAAAAAGGGGAAGTACCTAGCGATTTTAGGAAAACCCTAGCTAAACCACTGTAAAATTAAGGTGATAGGAGTGATTGTAGCAATTATCGCAGCATTAGCCTAGTCTCTCTAGGAAGCGAATTACTTAGTAATATGATATTTTTTTTACTGAGAGATGTTGTAGACAAAATTATAATGGAAGAAAGGTACGGTTTTAGAAAAAGGGTAGAGGATTTGTCGATAAAATTTTCACTCTTAGATTAATAATTGAGAAGTGCCTGAGTTATCGGGCACATTTAGTCCTTAGTTTTATAGATTATGAGCAAGCGTTCTATTGTGTCAATAGAAAAGCTTTACCGAAGACCCTTTCCTTGAATTATATACCAGACAAATACATTAAAGCAATTAGTGCTACGTGCGAGAATAACACTGCTGCGGTTAAGGTAAGAAAAGAGGTTTGCTGCTGATTTCATATTAAATCAGAAGTTAAGCAGGATTGTGTTCTATCCCCCTCTATATGGATCAATTTGATAGATTTTGTGGAAAGGCAATGGGAGAACACGGAATCAAATGGGATGAAAATTTTTCCTAGACTTAGATTATGCTGATAATTTAAGCATCCTAGATAAAGTGTCAGCACAATGAAAGAACTTTTGGAGGTTTGAATTCAGGGTGCTTGAATAGGTTTGAAAATTAATTTTAAGACATATCTGTGAAAAACAAACATGTCCACCATTCTTCTTAAAAAATTGGCAATGAGGAGTGAAAATAGAGGGACCACAGACCTACTTTTGGGCCTCTAATGAAAAATATTGAAAATCCCTCTCAGATTCCAATTCAAACATGTGCCATATAGCTAACTTTCTACTAAAAATTTGGAAGTGGGGAAGAGTGTTGTGTGAGGGGCCACTGGCCCAATTGGGCTCTAATCATACAAACTAAAAGTCATTGCATAATTCTGGTTCAAACATACCGTAACATGCCTACCTTTTTACCAAAAAGTTGCTGATGGTAATGATAAAAATTCTAGAGGGATTACAAGCCCAAAATCTATACCATCCATTAAGAATTCTTATATGATTCAGCTTCAAACAAGATGAGACTTATCTATCTGTCTCCAAGAAAGTTTGTGAGGAGAACAGGGGAGAGAGTGGGGGTGCCGAAAGGGCCATAGACCTATTCTGTATTTCCAGTCATATAGATTAAAAAATGCTTTATATTTACGATTGGAACGATGCACTAAACGCCTACCTTCCTTCAGCTAGGACTTGGGTCGTTTTCACACCACATTAGGACTGAAATAAGAGGAATACAGAAAGCCGATTGGTTAGAACGCTTAACTTGAATTCCTATGTTTTTGAGAATGGGAATTCAGGTCCTGTTGTTGCCGATTATTTGGTTTGGGACGAGGATAAGTGGCATGACTCTATAAGCTCAGACAGAGTGTAACCCACCTACAAATGGATACGTGGAGCAATCTAGGCAAGGTAAACAGGATGGATTTGCGAAAGTAATGGATGACTGGCCTCCAGCCCCCTATTGCACTTCTTGGCTGAATGGCCACGAAACAGAGACCAGCACTGCGGATTTTGTACAGTGAAGTCTGGTGCTGCATACTTTATGTAAAAAGTACATTCCAATTTCTTTAGTAATAAGACAGCTATAAAACCTTAGGACACAAATCTTATACCACATTCCACCTGAACCCAAAAAGCAGAAAAAAAATTGACAAACCCACCTAAAACCAGTGGCCACTAATCGTAGGTGACAGCATCTGCCAACTTGTTAGGAATTGCTCCTCCTCTTTACATCTCAAAATGTTTATATTTTCTATTCTTAGAAGATATTTTGGCAATGGAGCCAGTGAGCCCTTGCATAACTTACTCACTTTTCAATATTAGTTTAACTTCAGTTAGAAACTAAGGCATGCCTGCTTGTCTTCTATAAAGGATGCTTTCACACAAAAGCAGACACATGGCTCGAAGAAACCCACACTTGGAGAACATTCACTAATTGCTTTAATGTATTTGTCTGGTATATAATTCAAGGAAAGGGTCTTCGGTAAAGCTTTTCTATTGACACAATAGAACGCTTGCTCATAATCTATAAAACTAAGGACTAAATGTGCCCGATAACTCAGGCACTTCTCAATTATTAATCTAAGAGTGAAAATTTTATCGACAAATCCTCTACCCTTTTTCTAAAACCGTACCTTTCTTCCCTTATAATTTTGTCTACAACATCTCTCAGTAAAAAAAGTATCATATTACTAAGTAATTAGCTTCCTAGAGAGACTAGGCTAATGCTGCGATAATTGCTACAATCACTCCTATCACCTTAATTTTACAGTGGTTTAGCTAGGGTTTTCCTAAAATCGCTAGGTACTTCCCCTTTTTCAAAAACCATGTTTATAATCTTCAGTGCTCGACAGTATAATCTTGTCAGACATTTCTTTTTAATATATATTGTAATAATTCACTTCAATACTCAAACTGTAGACTCTAGCTACAAGATAAGCAATAAACTTTCTTTTCGGCCCCAGCAAAAAATTACAAGAGCTTTTAGAAAAATAATATCTTCATCAATCCAGCCCAACATCCACACTCAGTAAAAACCAAAGAATACTTCTAAAAATTTCGAGAACACTTCCTCGTAGTAAACCAAAATTGGCGACACATATAAAGAAGAAAAAGAGACAAGCCACAATGTGGCTCCCTCAAGTCAATCACTTATGACCGTTGTGAATCACAATGAATAAAAAAATAAAACCTAAAATGAACCAACATTTAAATTACTAATCAAGTCAAACTTAAAACAAACAGAAATAAGAATATAGTTGTTGACTCTTAAACCCCTTAAAGGCTAGCGCTCTAAGAAAAAACAAAATATATTTTAAATAGTTTTTTCTTTGTCATCACAGAAAATAATTTAAATACTAATCTGCTTTAAAAAAGAAAATAACAATTTTTGGAACGATTATATCAGTAAATTTAGTTTTATTGAATACACAAACTTAATTTACTAATAATTTGTCACTGCATTTCTTTTTCATTCCGTTTCAATCAAAAGCAGAGCAAATTTGTAATTATATGAGCCTTTTCAAACGTTTCTTGGTAATCTCTGAACCCTCTGATTTGTTTGCTGAAGCTATTGTTTTATTGGACAAAAGAATATTCGATTCACCGATTTATTTTCTATACAATTGAAAGGAATTGATTTGAAGGAAGAAAATACTGATGAAATATGAAGATACAAAACAGACAAACCGTGGATAACCTCCTAAAAAAAAAAAAAAAAAAAAAAAAAAAAAAAAAAAAAAAAAAAAAAAAACTAATTTCAAAGAAGTGCAGTTTTTTCAAAGAGGATAATACTAAAACGGTAGAAGAGAATCCAATTTAAGGTAAAACACATTAAAATTCGAAATAATAGCGTGCTCCTACAGGAAGAGGCAATACGAATTAACTTACCCTCGCCATATTTGTGTTCTCTGTTTCAAAGCAACGAAGACGGGAATACTCTTCAGCTAGAAGATCAGCAGCTTATTGAGTCAGCGCAGGTTTTATAGCTCTTGCAATGTGAATATATTTCCTCATAAATGTCAAACTAACAATCTTGTCGCTGAAAGAAAGATGTTTATGAGAGGCTTTATGAAAAAAAAGGAAACACGACAGACTTTGAATCCCTTTTCATCGAAGCCCTTGCAATATAAATTTGAAAGTACATGCTTAACACTTGAAAAAAAGATTAAAAAGAATTTTTTAAATATATGCTATGATAAATTTGAATATCTGGAACAGTTTTGAAAATGATTGTTAATTATAAATAACGATAAAAAAATCTGGTAGTTTAATAATTTTGTATTTGTCTACGACAATTTAGGATTAGTATTACATTACCTTGTCATTGTAGATACAGCTATTAGTACTATTTCGCTGTCTGCTTAATTACTTGACAACAAGTGCGTATGGTGTGATTCTCGCTGACCGATCAGCAGCCAATTCTTTGCTGGACTCCCTTTTGAGGTAATTCTAAAGTTTTCCACGGAATATTATACAGTTCATGCATGACAAATGACTGTGTTTTTGCTTTTAATTGACTTTGGGTATTTGTTTATTAAGTGCTAGCTATTTTTCTAAGAAACAAAATAAAAGAACTTCCTTGCAAATACCAAACTGAGAATCTTGCACTCGAAGAAAAAGAGCTCAATTTAACCTTTAATGGGAAAAATTTGATACATACTAAACTCAAAATCTTATCACTAAAAAAATTAGCTCGCGAGAGACTTGATAAGAAAGACAAAAGCTTAAGATGGCCTTCGAAAGGAGGGAAGGAGCTCATAATAGACAATGCATATGAATTCATTGGCTCATAAATTCTAAACTAAAAATTTACACCTGAAAGAAAGGAGCTCATGGGAGACGAAATAAAAAAGGTAGAAGTTCAAAACAGTATTTGAAAGGAAGGAAAGAGCTAATAATACCACAGCAATATGAAGGTATCTCCTTACAATTCTTATGAATGAATGTGCCTCCTTATAATAAACTAACAATTTGTCATTAAAAGAAAAGGCTGTGAACTACATGCAATGTAAAAGAAAGGAACACATTATAGTTTGTGGATAGCTCACGAGAAAAGTAGAAACTCAATATAAGCTTGAAAAATGAAGAAAAGAAGGAGCTAATAATACCACTGCAATATGAATGTATCTCCTCAAAGTTCCTACAAATTAATTTATCTCCTCACAATGAACTAACAATTTATCATTGAAAGAAAGGAGGTCCCAACGTACTTACAATATAAAAGAAAGAAATTCGTGATGGCTCCTACAGTGTAAAGTATTTCCTCGTAAACTATATTATGGCAATTTATTGCTGAAAAATGGAGGTCATCACGACCCAGCCTGGGCAATATACGCAGGGCCTTGCACCATAAATCTATTTCCTTATGTGCAGTAAAATGACAATTTATCATTGAAAAAAAAGAAGTCCTGATGTACTTTAATTATGAAAAAACGCTGTTAGATCGTGATAACCTTTGAAGAAAGGAATGCGCAATAGTTTTTGAAACATAAATGTATCTCTCCTAAATGATGTTGCTGAAAAAAGGAGTTCCTTACAGACTTGACGTCACAACAAAGACAATACATACTTAAAGAAGATTGGATACTGGAAACAAAGCCTGAAAAGTTTCTTCATCGAAACAGCTTTACTATTCTGGTTCAGGTCTCTATTTATCTAAAGCATAGTATCAATTATATAGTAATTGTAGAAAAAGTGAAATTAAATGACTTTTACTGCAAACGATAGAACTTCATCTAAAACATATCTGAAAACACAATCATATGCTAGTACTAACATATAACCAGATATACCAATATTTAGCCTGAGTGCAGTTACAAACACAGGGGAGGGGGCTGTGTATATGCTTGTGTTCAGCCTCCTCTCTCCCCTTTAAAAAAGAATGCAAGCGCATATGCCTGATTGGATATCTGAATTCAAGGTAGATGACAGAGGTTTTTGAGCTCATTACTAACATCGAAATATCTTTAATAAGATACTGCAGTTCAAAAGTTTTGTCAAAAAACAGCAGCAGCATCTTCTCATTACACGATGTCAAATATTCAGTTTTTTTAAAAATAGAAATAATTTCAAGGAAATGGGATGAATTAAACCAAACGTTTAAACCACCAATTAAGCATAAAATGATTAAACCACCAATTAAGCATACCCCAACATCACTATACAAAAATAAAAGAATGTTTCTTATATTTTTTTTTTCAAAAATAGGTTTTAAAACATAGGAAAATCCCTTAACAAATCTTTATCTATTGGTCCCACTAGGAAACATATTATATTTCGCAGAAGACAGGGAAGCTAGCCATTATTTGGACAACAATATATCAGTACCTTTATAAAAAGAATACCAAAATGAAATCATATTATCTAGTTATACTACTGTTACTACAACTGCCGACTCAACACAGCACCAAGCCGCCTGAGGCCAACAAAACACATCCTACTTTTCCATTCAACTTTTTCATTTTTTCTTTTGCCCTAGAAAATGAAAGGAACCAAAACTTTCGCATAAACGTTCAAAGGAGCGCCTAAAACTTTCCGAGCATATACCGCTCGGGAACACCGAGCATATCTTCTATATTGTTTCAAAACAGCACCGTTTCAACTGGCTCAGCGGCAAGCGGCTTCCACTTTCCTAACCTCAGTTCGAAGACTTATCTTCCTATTCTTCCAAACTTTTTTTTTTTGATGCATAAAAATATAATTCGCCAAAGCTATCACATTCGATCAATTTTAGCGAGTTTTTTTTTTCTCATTTAAGCTCTTGATGAAACAGCAAAAAAAGATAAGAAACAACTATAACTCCGACAAGCTTGAATACTTTGTTAAGAAATTATAAAAATGTGAGATAAAGCATCCTTTTTTTGGGATGAAATAAGTCTGTGTCAAGTAACTTTGTCCAGAGGCCTGAAATGACAATAAGCAAAATTTTAAGTCATTGTTTTCCATTTATCTAAGAATATAAGAAAGGGGATCTTTTGAGCAATAATAGGGGGAAGTCTTTTCTACTCGACTGCAGGCTTAAAGACAAATATAATAAGATCAATATGAATATCACCATTAACTAGCTATAAGAAAGGATAAAAAATGGAGGACATACTGTTCTGATCTCGTAGGACCGTGAAGCAGAGGATCATATTTTTCGTAAATTGGTGTTTCATCTTCTTGGTTGTCTGGTGACTCAAGATTGCCAGTGGATAGTAAATCAACAGTACTGGACATTGGCAACACTGCTCCTTCAGGCTCATTGTGAGATCTAAAAAGAATATGGTGTATGTTTACGCGAGGTTATAAATAAAAAACAAAAAGAGAAAAAACAAGGGTTAAGCGGAAAGATACGATCAGAAAAGTTGCAGAAAATGTGGACTTCTGTTGACAACCCCCAAGGCATATTTCCACAACGAAGGGTTAGGTATCTGTTTAGCAAGATTGTTACCTTGCTAATTTTTCAGCAAATACACCCTTAGCCTTTCCACAAAAAAAAGTTAACTTAAAGGCCAAAATCTTACTTTTCCTCATTAATGGGTCTTTTTTACTCGATTTCATCTTTTTTGAAACATAAGGAATTTCGGCGATCGATAAAACTAATGTAGAGCTGATAGACAAATGCATTTGGAGTAGGACATGGGTTCTTAAATAGCGGGGACAAGCGGAAGTACCATTTACAATCAGTACTCTTGGAATAAGACAGAACACATCACAACAAGACTAGTAAGACTAACCGGGGCTTGCCTACTGTGGGGTCATATCTGTGGAGCAACAAATGCAACAATGCCTATCGGATCGAGCCTATCTGGTTTTCGTTCCAATGACAAGTTTTAAAAACCATCCTTTCGCAGATTTTTCAAATATACAACTAGGACAGTAACTCCTAGTTCCCGTGAATTTTCATTAATATGGGTCAGGCCTCTGCTAAATATCCTGACAATAATAGCTACCAGGTGCCGTCATGGTGGATCAGGTAAGAATTCTGAATTGGACACTTACTATTACAATATTTCCCACCAGGTTTGACTGAGATTCGACAGCCTCTTCTGGTATATGTACTGATGATAAGGAATTAGAAATGTAACTAAAAATATGTATTTTTTATTTGAATTATTCAAAAAAAAATATTCCCCCAAAAAATGTTTTTCAAAACCTAATAGGGTGGGGGCAAAAAAACCTATGGGACACATACAGCAAATGAGCGTGCTTCACAATCCATTTCGGAAATGGAAATGACGTCACAGATTACAGAATAAGTCAGCTATCTTATTCAAAAACTAGCTGTTGGGGTGGCACTTCGCCCCCCCCCCCCGCGCGCGTAAGTCGTAACGCACCATATTTGTTATGCGCCATTGTAGTTGTGTCCCTGTGTCCCACCTGTGAATATAGATAGATATATATGTTTTTAACTACGTAAAACTTACGAATATACAGCATTCTTCGCTGCCCCATTGTCTGTGCATATAAATAGATTGTCAGGTTTACCGACTCTTGAACATGCAACATATAACTGTCCATGGGAGTTTCTTTTTTAGTTTTTCTTTTTTTAGTTTTGCAGCTTTTTTAGTTTTTTTTGGATTTTTTTTTCTTTTTAGTTTTTTACCTTTTTAATTTTTTTTCCTTTTTTTCAAGTTTTTTTCTTTTTAGGTTTTTTCTTTTTTTTAGCTTTTTTCGCGCCATATTAGTTACGCGCCATTGTAGGTGTGTCCCTATGTCCCACCTGTGAATATAGATATATATATATATATATATATATATATACTAGCTGTTGGGGTGGCGCTTCGCGCAACCCCAACACCTAGTTGGTGGGGGCGCTTCGCGCCCCCCCCAAGCCCCCCCGTTCGCGTAAGTCGTTACGCGCCATAATAGTTACGCGCCATTGTAGTTGTGTCCCTATGTCCCACCTGTGAATATAGATATATATATATATATATATATATATATATATATATATATATATATATATATATATATATATATATATATATATATATATATATATATATATATATATATATATATATATATATATATATATATATATATATATATATATGGTTTTAACTACGTAAAACTTGCGAATATACAACATTCTTTGCTGTCCCATTGTCTTTGCATATAAATAGATTGTCAGGTTTACCGACTCTTGAACATGCAACATATAATGGTCCATGGGAAAACAATCTGTATTCAGATCTATACCTCATGATTCTAATGATTGCCCTTGAGCTTTGTTGATGGTGATTGCTAATCGACCATTCCCTGTCCCGGTGTCCCGGTCGTCATTTATATCCCCCTGTTTCCCCCGGTGTCCCCGTTGTAGTTGTGTCCCTGTGTCCCGGTCGTCATTTATATTCCCTGTGTCCCGGTCGTCATTTGTATCCCGGTGTCCCGGTCTGTATATACATTCGTTTTTTAGTTTTGTTTTTCTCCTTTATTTTTTTCCTTTTTTTTTCTTTTTTAGTTTATTTAGATTTTTAGATTTTTTAGTTTTTTTATTAGTTTTTAGTTTTTTTTTCTTTTTAGTTTTTTTTTGTAGTTTTTACCTTCTTTTTAGTTTTGTTAGTTTTTTTTTACTTATGTCCTGGTCGTCATTTATACTCCCTGTGTCCCGGTGCTTTGTTGATTGCTAATCGAACATTCCTTTTGTCCTGGTCGCTTTCTCTTTGAGTGTCGTCATTTATTTTTTTCTTTTTTAGTTCTTTTAGTTTTTACCTTTTTTAGTTTTTTTTAGTTTTTTAGATGAAAATTTTTTTTAGTTTTTTCCTTTTTTTCTTTTTAGTTTTTTATTGGTTTTTACCTTTATTTTAGCTTATTTTTCAGTTTTTTCCTTTTTTTTAGTTTTTTTTATTTTTTATTTTTTTAGTTTTTTACCTTTTTTTTGTTTTTTTAGTTTTTTTTAGTTTTTTAGCTTTTTTACTTTTTTTATTAGTTTTTAGTTTTTTTTGTAGTTTTTGCCTTTTTTTAGTTTTTTCAGTTTTTTTTTTAGTTTTTTATTGGTTTTTACCTTTATTTTAGCTTATTTTTCAGTTTTTTCCTTTTTTTTAGTTTTTTTTAGTTTTTAGTTTTTTTAGTTTTTTACCTTTTTTTAGTTTTTTTAGTTTTTTTAGCTTTTTTATTTTTTTTATTAGTTTTTAGTTTTTTTTGTAGTTTTTGCCTTTTTTTAGTTTTTTTAGTTTTTTAGCTTTTTTATTAGTTTTTAGTTTTTTTTGTAGTTTTTGCCTTTTTTTAGTTTTTTTAGTTTTTTAGCTTTTTTATTTTTTTTATTAGTTTTTAGTTTTTTTTGTAGTTTTTGCCTTTTTTTAGTTTTTTCAGTTTTCAGTTTTGTCACCTGATCCAGTTTTTTCAGGTGACGTCACCTGATCCACGATCCACAGATCCACAGACAACTTATTTTTATATATATAGATATATATGTTTTTAACTACATAAGACTTAAGAATATACAACATTCTTCGCTGTCCCTTTGTCTATGCATATAAATAGATTGTCAGGTTTACCGACTCTTGAACATTCAGCATATAATTGTCCATGGGCAAAACAATCCGTATTCAGATCTATACCTCATTATTCTAATGATTGCCCTTGAGCTTTGTTGATGATGATTGCTAATCGAACATTCCCTGTGTCCCGGTCATCATTTAAATATCCCCCCTGTGCCCCCCGGCGTCCCCGTTGTAATTGTGTCCCTGTGTCCCAGTGGTCATTTATATTCCCTGTGTCCCAGTCGTTATTTGTGTCCCAGTGTCCCGGTCTGTAATTTCTCTTTGAGTGTCCCGGTCGTCACATCCTTATAATGACGTGAGTCGACAAACATGACATCAGTCGACACACAAACATGACGTCAGACAACAGACGCACACAGACAAACAACTTATATATATATATATATATATATATATATATATATAGAAGAGGATAACTGGCAAAGGGATGGGACACCCAGCTTCTTAGAATAAAAATAGTGCTTAAATTATCCATCAATTTTTGGGGATTCTCCGGCTAGAAACTGATCTCCCCGGAAACATGAAAATCAATGTCGCAAAATCAAAGGTTTTCATAACAACCAATATGAATGAACTCTTTATTTTATTTATTAATGTTTTTAACTACTAAATTACAAAAACTATAAATACACACAACCGCCCGGGGAAGGCTCAAACAGCCTGATGTTGGACGGCTGCAATTCTCTGATTCTGAACCTATTTAATTAAAAAAAAAATTAAAGAAGGACAAAACACTCACTAAATTACCCCTTAATACCAGAATTTACATAAATAAAGACTAACCATAATAAGAAAAAAAATTATCTCCCCAAACCCAACAAATGTTTTTATAAATTTACTTTAAATGACCCAATATGTTCCGCCTCCCTAATGCTAGATGGGATATCATTCCAAATAACCGGACCTAAATATCTAATTCCAAAAGCTGCACGTGTGGTGTCTCGGTACTCAACAATAAAATTATCCGCCTCTCTAGTCTCATACCTGTGGAGTGAACGATTTACTCGAAAAAAATTGGTAAAAACTAGAGGACATACATCATTGCAACATCGATACGCAAAAACAGCAGCTTGATAATCTCGAATCTGACCAATGTTAGCACTCGTAATTTCTTAAAACATGACGCGGTATCATTCACATTTTCTACATAATTCCCAAGAAGACGTACTGTTTTATTTTGTAGGATCTGCACTCTTTTAAAATTTGCATAGAAATTACTAGAGCAAAGGACACAACCATAAGAAATATAAGGCGCAACAATGGTGTGATATAATAATAAAAGAACTGATAATAGTAAAATATGCTTTAATCGAAGATAGTTCTTCCAAGATAGATTACAATCAAGCTGGAATCCCAAATAACGCACTTCATGCACCTGTGACAAAAGCCTACCGTTAAATATATCTTTTTATCAACACATGGAGGCTTACCAACTCTCCTATAAATCACAAAATTAGTTTTATTAACGTTCACTGACAAAAGGCTCAAACTTGTAAATACAAAAAATGCCTTTAATACCCTATTTACTTTCAACAACAAATCATCGACAGATCGACTAGACACAGTTAAAGTAGTATCATCCACAAAAGTCGTAATACAACACTCAAGTAAGTAGAAACGCATTGAATGAACATACACAACATACAGAAGTGGTCCCAAAACAGATCCCTGAGGAACACCACATCTCACTTGAAAAGGAGAAGAAAACACATCATTTAATACAACTTGAATAGATCTACCACTTAGAAAACTATGAAACCACTTCAGAATATTAAAATCCACTGTATCGAATGCTTTTCTAAAATCGATAAAAATAGTCAAAGGGATTTCACCACGTACAAAGCATTTATTTACAGTATCACAAAGGGAATACACTGCGTCCGACGTCGAGTGACCTTTCCTAAAGCAAAACTGGTTTTCACTTAACATCCCCGTTTTCATAAGGTGATCATAAAGCCTTTTATGCACAATTTTTTCAAATATTTTTGAAAACAAGGGTAGGATTGATATGGGTCTATAATTTTCAATTTCTAGCATAGAACCACCTTTGTGAAGGGGGATTACTTTTGCCTTTTTAAGCGCATCAGGGAATATACCGGTTTGGAGGGAAAGATTGCTTATATGGACTAGACATGGCATTAAATAACACATCACTGACAAAAAGTTTTCAGATCAATGCCGTCTGTCCCTGCTGAATTCAATTTATTCAGTTTTATTCAAAAAGAAAAGAAAACACATAACAACAATAATAATAAAGATCCTAGAAGCGAACTTGTTAAGGACCAAAACAAAAAAAAAATTGAAAATGAAGAAGAGAGAGAAAAAAAAAAACAAAAAAAAACAAGGGTAATTAAAGCAAATTGAATAAACAGGTAGAGAAATATAATATCAAGATTTTAGTACATTGTTATATAGCGTCCGAAAACTTGTGGATAGCTCGACACTGGAGGGTATTAAATTCTATTGAATTATAGATTTATAAATTGGGGATCACTGGGCGGAACTAGAGGTACACCTGGGGACAATGAAGGAACGGTTGGATGAATGGAGACAGTGGCCTTCAGAATTATTACTATTAAAATAAGATAATAAGTGGGGAGGAAGATTTTTATGGTAAGCGGAGTATGCAAGGGATAGATTTAATTTGTTGATGATTTGTTCAAAAGGGATAATACCAAATCGGAGTACAAGTTCTTGGTGGTATATAGTCGTGGCAACCGAAAAACTGCTTTGACGGCACGGTTTTGAGCAGATTTTAATTTATTGGTAACTGAAGGATAAGTATTGCCCCATACAGATCCGCAGTATGAGATATATGGGTAAATAAAAGAATAATAAAGGGTGACAAGGATATCGGGAGGAAGAAAATGTTTCACACGATTAATCATACTTACCTGTCGCAAAATTATGGCTCTGATATAGGACACATGTGTTGCAAATGATAGGCAGGAGTCTATGTGGACACCAAGAAACTTAGCAACTTCGACCTGCGGGAGGAGATTGGTAGAATATTTTAGGCCAAGTGCTGGCTGAGCTTCATTTTTTTTGTAAGGGGTTTGAAATAATACCACCTGACTTTTCTTGCTGTTAATGGTCATGCAGTTAACGAGACACCACTCCTGTACTCTATTCAGAAGGGTTTGAGTAGAGGTGACGACGGATGGTAAATTAGGACCGGTGATGAAAAAGTTGCTATCGTCAGCAAAAAGTACTGGGTGTACTGATGGACCCAGGTCCATAATCAAATCATTAATATAAAGGAGAAAAAGTATTGGACCAAGAACAGAGCCCTGTGGGACGCCCCTCCGGACAGGTAGGGATGTGAAGTCACCCCGCCCAGTCTCATACTCTGTACTCTACCAGAGAGATAAGAGCCGAACCATGAGAAAGGAACTCCGCGAATCCCTAGGTTATTGAGTTTACTTAATAAAACACTGTGATCAACCATGTCCAAGGCCTTTGAAAAATCCAGAAATAAGCCCAATACAGTATTTTTAAGGTCAAGTTGGGAACGTATAAACTGTGTGGCGTCTATTAGTGCATGAGCAGTTGGAAATTTGGCACGGAAGCCATATTGATGAGGAGAAATCAACGAATCTGATGAATGATTCCCAAATACAAAGGGAGAAAGACGTCGGAATATAATTCTCTCGGGCACCTTAGATATAACTGGGAGAAGTGAGATTGGACGATAATTGCTTATCTCGGACGGATCGCCTTTTTTATGAATCGGGATAACAATTGCTGATTTAAATATTTCTGGGAAGACTACATTGGTCATAGACAGTTTTGCTATGTGCACAATAGGTTCACAAATATAGGAAGATACGGTCCTAAGAAGCTTATTACTTATGCCAAAGAAGTCAGGTGTACTACTATTAGAGAGAGATTCGATAACTTGAAGCACCTCTTTGCGATCAGTTGGAGAGAAAAACATGGATCTGGGATTCTTGCTAGAGTGTACTGACTGTGAGAAGGAACAGGAGTTAGCATTTGGAATATTAGTGAAATAATTATTAAAAGCATCCGGTACTGAAATTGGGTCAATTAATTTGCCACTGATGTCCTTAAGGTTAATAGGAACAGATCTTGAATTCCTTTTTTTGAAAGAATTTCATTTATTGTAGACCAAATTTTTTGCAAGTTCCCTTTGCAGTGAGAGATTTTTGAATAATAATAATTTTTCCTTGCTTCCCAGATGAGTTTGGTATATACGTTTTTGTATTTTTTATAATTAGTCAGGTCAATAACGCTACTGGTTTTGCAAGCTAACTTATATAGGTCATTTTTTCGGTATGAAGAGATTATCAGGCTATTTGACATCCAGGGGCGTATATGGGTAGTTTTTCGGTTTGATTTACGAACTGGAAAGGTTGAACTGATAAGATCACTCAATCCCTGTGTAAAACTACTTGTGGCTGAATTAACATCCTGACAATCCAAAGTCTTGGACCAGTCGAAGGATTTCAAACAATCCGTGAACCGGTTAATATTCACAGTATTTTATATTCTATTAGACGTAGGGGTATTAGTTCTACGGGGTTGAGTAGCTGATAGGGAGGGTAAGGAAAGTTAAATTGGAAAGTGATCTGATATGTCAGAAAATATTATTTTGGAGGAGAGGTGGTTTCCCAGGGAAGTGGATACAAAAATGTTATCAATTAAAGTAGCGCTAGATCTCATGGGATCAACTCTGGTAGGAAAAAGGATTGTGGGATGAAGACCACTTGAGGTAAATGTTTCAAAGAAGGTATCACAATCATTGTTATTGCTAACATTTAATAAATTACAATTGAAGTCCCCAAAAACCATTGCCTTCTTTTGTGGTAAATTAATAAAACTAGAAAAATCATCAAACAGATTACAAAAGAAAGGTGTCGGAAATGAGGCTGGTTTATAAAATAACGAAAAAATAAAAGAATTCTCGTCCATACTTATGTCGACAATTATTGAATAAATGCATCTATTATTTATAGGTTGCGAGAACAAGAATTCACAGTCTAATAGTCTGGTGAATTTTAGACTAGATCGGATGTAAAGAGAAATGCCGCCCGAGGACTTAATTAAATTTCTTTCAATATGAATAGCTTGAAAGCCAGTGAGGGAAAATTCATTAGTATCATCAATTTCTGAAAGCCACGTCTCCGTTATTCCAATTACGTCGAAAGGGCAGTAACCATTTGTTAAAATTAAATCTTTAAAAGTAGCCCACTTATCCCGTATGCTTCTGATATTAAAGTAAATTACATTAAGTTTGGTCTCTTCCATTAGCTTAGGTTTCACATTTTTCACAAAATCAAAAGTGTCGAGATATTTACAGTTAATTTGGTTTAAAGGGCTATCGGGGCTAGCTAAGGTGTTGGTGGAAAGATTATTTTTGTCATCGTAATAATTAAAAACAACATTATTGCACAGTGATAAATTAGTAAGAAACGTAAAATCTTGTAAAGTACTTGTACTTGTGTTTGTTTGACTGTTCATTTCTTAAGCAGTAGTTTATGTGCTTCTGGACATTTATACGATTAACAGGGGTGGTCGGAGGAGCCACAGAGAGCACATTTCATGACAAGTTGACACGGGTTTTCTTTGGAGTTCTGGTGGTCACCAGCGCATTTAGAGCATATCGCTGAAACTTTACAGTTATTTGCAGTATGGCCGTAGCACTGGGTAGGCAAAAAGTTGTACTCAGTTATGGGTAGACGCTTGTAACCAATAACATGGGGATTCTCAGTGGCATACTTTAGGTGGTCACGTGACTCAAACTTTAATCGAAAAGACCTCGTACTTCCTAACTGAACAACCTCTGTACAGTTATTAGCGAGATCGCATAGGTCACTTTTAGATGTTCCGTCAGGCACTTGGCGTACTATACCGAAAAAGGCAGGACTCTCAACTTTAGCATTAATGGATTGGGCTGCTTTGCTTAATCCATCTGCCAAAGTATTGGCGGCACCCTTGTCCGACAGAACTACTTGCCATGCATCCTTCCTAGGCCTCAAAACAACTATGCTTGAACTGACACCCCCACAAGCTTTATCCAGGAAATCTTTTTGAGCGTCAGGATTATTCAATTTTTTTAATGGATTTTTCACAAAAACTGAATAGGACGGTTTTGCGGGTGGGGGAGGTTTCATTTCAGGAATAGTTTGCACGTTTACATTCCATGTAGAGTTCATTAACCTTTCGAGTTAACGTAGCTGTTGTCTCCCCTGGCACACATGGGACCTGATCTGGCTCGAAAATCAGATCTTTTTCTCGTCACAAAGATCAAAGGCTCGAACCATATCGCTTACATTATCAGTCACTTTGGGGCGCTCAGTCACCCTAGTAATAGCGGCGTCAGCCCACAAAATCTTCTTTGCTTCAATTAACATCTCTCCTTTGTAAAAATCGCAAGCAATTTTTACGATATTATCAGCTGAACAACCTGCATTTTTAGCCCGTGAAACGAAATTCAACACGGGATTCAAGACAAGTCTTTCACCTGGCATCATCCGGTGAAATGACCAAAGTCATCAAAATTCGTGGGCGGGGCCACAACAGTTGTCACTAAGGGCAATAGTAAATCAGGTAGCAATATTCACAAGATGTATATTCACAAGTTGCGTACACAGTAAAAGGAATATTTCAGTCAAATTGTCTATCTGCTCTACAAATTGCAAATGTCTGTTGCGTCTGTAAGCATAAAAAAGGACCTAGGCCTTGTGAAATGTTGCAGCAACTGTGACCCCGGCTCATGGTTGTAGACCAACAGAATGGACAGTACTGTTAGGATTGGGCTCGAATCCTCTGAATCAGGCATAATAGGGCTAGCAGTGAATTCCTATCAAACTGAAAATTGATTTTGATAAGTGTTTTCATTGAGATCAGATAGATCAGTCTTATGGGTGCACATGACAATAATTCAGCCACTCTCTCATATGCAAAGATCCCATCAGGCACGGACATCCCAGCACAAAATTGTACTTGTTGGCCAGGTTTTGTTGAAAGAATTTTACCAGCCAACCTAGTAATTAGGAATCTGAAATGCGATGTTGATGCTTCCCCCCCCCCAGAGAGAGTAAATCGGGACCAGCCTATAAAACAACCAATTACGATCTTAGCTAATATTTTCCACCAAGTTTGAAATGAATCCAGTCAAAAATTTAGGAATCGCACCTTCTTCTCCGTCCCAAAAGATTATGTCAGTGATTACTCGGTCGATACACTTATTACACTTATTTTTTCCATATTATGCTAATTAAAGAGCAGTGTCTACGACGTCATGACAGCTTGTGAATTTTTTGTCTTTTGAGCACTGATATCATCACATTTCTTTTTTCCCCACAATTTTATAGTCTTTGTACGACGCTCAGTTGCCCTCCAATCACTTTTGACTATCAAAAAAGGCACAAGCCCTCTCAATTTCCAATTGAATGAGCCTTTTCTGAAGTTTCCAAGACAACTCCTTTGATACAAAGTGCACTGGTCTAAAACCGAAAATAGAATAAAATAATAATAATATGCCCACATCCCTCTTTACTTAGGCAGTGCTATTGCGCTGCCTATGAATACCAATAGAAATGATCATCAAGCAACTGCAGAACTTTTATTTCAATTAATCAAAATGAACCTTTGTGCAGTTTTTTTTCAAGCGAAAGTAAAGATCAACATTAAAACGGACAGAAACTATTACGGATACGAGGAGGGTCACCCTCTCCTCAATATCACGATCTTTACGCTAAAGTTTGTTTTTGGTTCCAGTTATTTAAGAATGACTCCTGAATCACAAAGGCCGTTTTATTTGAATAATAAGCTCTTTTAATAGTTCCGAAAGAAACTTTAGTGTAAAGAGCAAGGTATTGAAGAGAGTGCAACGCTCTCAAGGTTCTAAAACCATTCGCTTAAGTGTACTATATTTATCCTGCACATATTTTATATGGGCAGCTTGATTAGTTCTTGCTTGTATCAGCGTAAACGAAAACACGAATACTGAAAGCAATACTGATTCATATCAATCTGATCAATGCTGATTGATAATAATATCAATAGATCAAGTTCAATATAGTTTATTTCCTTTTACTGAATTTGCAGCTAAATTAGAAACATGAATTTTAAATTTTAACACAAAGGTGTGCATGTTGCACCTTGTTTGAAACAAATACAGGCAAGAGTTTTCAATGTGTATGATATGAGAACCAATGTAACGGAATTAAAGAAGACTATTTCAGACACACTTGAATTTTGTATATGCATCGTTTCCAACAATATCGGTTAAAATATACGCCATGGGATTCTTATTAATGTGACATTGTTGCATATATCTTGTGGGAAACTTACAGAGAGTTAGGAAGTAAAACCTGCGTTTAATGCCCATTTATCTGCTTTATTCTGTAAATAAAAAAAGAAAACGAGAAACGAGACAAAATTGAGCCTAAAAAAGACAAATTAACCAAAATTCATTTTAGAAAACATTTTTTCCAATTGAAGTAAAGAGAGAAGTTTAGGTTAAAACGAATTCTTATTCGTTATTCCAATTCTTATTCGCTAAGCTATGCAAGGTAGAAATGAGGAAGTTTGTAAAAGACAGCAGAATTCACAAGCGCTATAAACCATAAGAATAGATACACGATATAAAATAAAAAAAATATATAAAGTAAAAAGAAAATGAATAACTGAAAACTAACATTATGGTGTAATAATGCACAAGACCCAAAGGCCTGAGCAGCCGACCTTTGTGGATCGGATCTTAATGAATTTTTATATTTAGAAGGACATCATGACTCAGAGCTCTTATTTTAAATCCTGACCGGCATTAAGCCTCTGATTTTCCTTTTAAATCAATCTATTGATTCTTAGAATTTTGTTAGACCTCATACCATATGAGCTCTTGGCTCTTAGCTCTTCTTGCCTCGTCACAAGTGCCATATGAGCTCTTAGCTCTTGTTCTATATAGATGTTTGTTTTTGTTTGAAATAATTAATATAAATGTAAATTATAGGGATTTTCAAGCTTTTTTCATCCCAGACAAACGTGCCAAGTTTAATTTATAGTGTAGGTGTCATTCCAAAAAAGAAAACCTTGTCATGCCTTTCTAGCTAAAAATAAAAATGTTTATTTAGATCCACTTTTACTTGTTAGCTATATAGAACGTATGCCTGCGGGGCTGGTTACCTCTCCTCCCCAAAATAATTACTTCAACCTTGTGTCCTTACACTTTGTTCTCTGATTTGTCTATCTTGTTGTTTTTTCAGCTTATCCAAAAATATTTTTTCAATTTTTTCTCCCTTGTAAAATTTACAATGTGTTATTACCAGCTTGTGAATTATTGCAGCTGACACTATACCTTTCTTAGGTTTTCTTTTGATATTGGTTATTTTAATCATGATACAATATTCAACGTACTTGGGCCTAACAGTTTACTGATTAGCCAATTATATAATATCAAATAGATTCATCTCCACTTCATGAAATATAAGCAGGGTTGTAGCTCTAGCATTTTTATGGGGTGGAAGGTGCAAGAGGGGTCCACATCTGGAGAGTTCGGGGGAATGGGCTATATAATGATTTTTCTCCAAATTATTGGGAAGGGCAACTGTCCCCTTTCCACCCTCAAACGATGCCCCTGAATATATGTACAGATAATAACCTACACAGGATTTTATTCCGAAGGGGGGCTTATTTAGAAAGGCGGACACTAAAGCCAAGATGGTTGCAAATCGCATTTGTTTAAGAACCAAATGAACAAGCTCACTTGGTTTTACAATATCCGTTTTCAGCTCATAAAATAGTCTAGAATAATAGAGGTATTATTGAATGGACTTTATTCTACCTAAAACTCATTATCTATACTCCAGTCTATAAACTGGCCCTAAAAAAAACATTGCCTTGGATAGCTCCCAGGGCATGTACGTAAGATCTTCTTTCGACAGCAGGGGGCGTCGGATTTGGAAAAATCTGAGAGACATTTTACATTAAAAATGTTAGAAAAACTCTGTAAGGAATGTATATTTTGTCAATCTAGATTGACCCCAAACCTTTAGTTTATTTTACTACTCTAATTCCACTTGCCACTCATTCTATCATTCCTCTGTAAATTGGGCTGAAGTGTTTCTAAGCATCCACGCAAGATTTTCAGTCAATGTGAAAGGGGTCAGACACATTTGGGAAACTAAAAAGACAATTGTTTTAAGTTTTGGAATTTGATGAGCAATAAAAAAAGAAGTTATCTCTAGCTAAATATTCAACCCAATCCAAAACTTTATTAAGAGAGATTCTGCTTACCGATAAGTTTGCCTTCACATAGACTGCGATTCCTCTTCTCGGGTCATCTTGCAAGTTTGTAAATAGAAAATATCCAGCAAATCCAATGTGGGCATCGTCCAAAGGGTTATTTGTATTCTTCGGCTTAATTTCAGCTACACAAAACACATCATAATCATTTTTTGCTGCTAAGATCCGTAACTCCGTTAGTTTATTTGGCAAGGAGTCTACGTTTCTGCTCAGCACTTGAAGAAACTTAGAGCGATGAATTTTAATGTTTTGTACTAGATCACTTGGGCTGCTATCACTTATTTCACTAGCTGTTTGGGCATCTTCATAACTTGTGGATACCGTATCCCTTTCCGAATCTGTATATCTGTTGTCACTACAGTCTAAATATTTTTAACTATCGGATCTATTTACACTAGTGGGGAAGGGAAAGTTCCCAACCCCGCTCACTGCTGGTTTTTTGGGACAATGCAACTCTTACCGATAACAAGGTCTTTTTCACCATTTTGCAGCCGGTCCTTTAATTCTTTCCCGAGCTTCGTTAACTTCTCTCTGTCCTCCCTGCCTATATCACTTCGGTATTGAATCGTCTCCTTTTTCAAAAAGGAGATTCTAGTGATTTCCTTTTTTCATCATCATGTTGGGGACGGTAAATATCACTGGCGCTATTCTTTGTGGCTGTTGTCCGGCAACGATCTGGTTATTCTTAGGTATCAAGGGCTTTACATTTGTGAGATGAAATTCTGGAAGTTTACAGGAGGTTTTTAGGTGCTCACTGATGAACATTATATCAGCCTGTTCCTTCTCCTGGCTTGTAGGCAAGGAATTCTCGAATTCCGTGAGCTATAATATTTAGCCTTTGGTGCTGCTTATCATGGTCTCTTCTTATTTCGTCTCTCACTTCTTCGCAGGCTTCCGATTTGTGAGCCTTAGCAAGCTCGGCATGGAATTCGTTTGTTAGGGTTTCCTTCAACACTTTTAGTTCTTCTCCGACGAGGTATTTGACTTGTGTTTCCATGTCAGCTTTGTGGCACTTTTTTAACAGTTCTATTTCAATTTCTGAAACTCTTTCAGCGACTGAATCAACCACTATAGTCATTTCTGCGAGCAGTTCAATTTTTAGGCAATCAATTTGTTCGTTCACAATCGTGTTTACATCCTCAGCGGTAGCACCTTTTCTCGCGGGGTCAGCTAAACAAAGGGGGCAATACCAGGAGAATGATGATCCAGCACCTAATTTGTTTATAAGGTTGTACCTGGACTCTGTCATTTCAATGCATGAAATGCATAGCCACTTTTCACATCCGTCACACAACATTGCTTTAGCATCAGGTTTTAATTTCATGTCGCAGCCCGCACAGGGGTTCTCTCCATTTTTTTTGTGGGGACACTTGCTTTCTTTTTCCCATTATCTTCCACCTTTTTCCGATAAGGTTGTTAACCTTATTCGATTATCTACCAAAACTTCTGAAATATGCAGGGTGGATTCACAATGGAACTTGCTCTTGGGATCACAATCATCAACGATTTTTGGACCTGTGGGAGGTGCGGATACTCGAATCGCCTATCCCCAGCACTTTAAGGATGGATATCCAGCCGGTACCAATACGGCCCTTCGTGTTCGTTGTCGCTCTCTTCTGCAGAGGTTTCTCCAAATGTAGAAGATGAAAGACTCAGTTTACGCAGTCTATGGCTTTTCTTGCAACCGTAAACCGGCAAAATTGTATAATTAAGACAGTGAAGAACAAGAAGATGCACAATCCCCAAGAGAATTGAAAATGGATTGACTGACTTAGAAGTCTGAATATAAAAAGTCCAACACTGTGGTAGGTCCTTTAAATTAACACTTAGGGTACAACAAGATTAAGGATAATGCAAATAATAAGAAAAAACAGTTTCGTCTCATAGTTTGTTATATATTTATCCAGGGTTCAAATTTATGCAGCCACATGGGGTTGTTTGCAATTTACAATCATGTAAATATGTAACTTCCTAAACTGTTACAAGTCGAAGGCGATGCGATATATCGACTGAATCCCTCAATACAGACTCAAATACCAGATAATAACTTTTCAGTACATCCAACTTAGCCAGATTCGCAATTTTTTTGAAAAGTAACAGTGAAATTCATCGCAAATATCATTTTCCGACAGTAAAGTCTAACCGATTGCACTAACTATTTCATCAGGTACATTATCAAACTTTAATCCAGTCTATTTCTTATTAATCCCCGAGCTTTCTCAGGGTATACTCCTACCTCTTTAAACTTCTTCTTAAAATATTAATTTTTTCATTTATCAAAATTGTAAACATTTTATTTCCATGATCCTTATATATTTCCTTATTTTTTAGTTTCAGGTTTATTAATGTTTTTACTCTAGTTTAATCTATTAAATAGTTTTGATGTAACCACTCGACTGATTAAATTCTGCCGTTCCTCATAAAATAACATAAACTTCAAATTTGCGTCATGAACTTCATCCAGACCTCATCCCAATTTGCCTATCCTGTGTCATATTTCAATATCATCATTATAGCCTTATTTTTCACTATAATCCTTCTCGAGTCCTTACCTTAAGTCTCCTATGTTGTAACTCTGAAATGAACTGAAACTCCAAAGTAGTCAGACACATTATTAGTAATGACCCTATGAAAATAGAATTAAGCATTAGAAAAGATATTATCCAAGAGCTTAGCTGAGATTCCTGTAGTCCTTACAAAGATATTTATACAAAGATGCAACCCATTAGATTAACATCTAGTTATAGATTCAAGACAAGCAGAGCAGTATCTGCAAGGTCAATATTGAAGTCCTCCTTAATAGAACATGCTATAATATTGATCGCAAGTTTCATAAATTACATCGCATGAACAACACTTTGGTTTTGTCCTGTTTTTTTTTTTTTTTTTTTTTTTTTTTTTTATCTTTTGTCCTTTGATTTCAGCCTTTTTGCTAGAAAGTAGCAAGGTTTTATGTAAAATGTGGATCTTAGGTCAGTATTTAATGAATATGACATTGCTTTTTTGAAAGATAAGCATAATCTTGCCAGAGGACAAAAAGGATGATTTCGATAGTAATTGAGGCTGGGTCTACAGTGTGTGAGTTAAAGCAAAGTTTTATAGCCTACGTCGAAAAGAACTATCTAAAACTGTGTGCCTAACTTTTCGTTCCACTGAACCATGTTTCTGTTTTAGACTAGAAAGGGCCGTTCTAGCAAGCAAAGAGGCAAGCATCAGTTTCAAATCGAAGATAGGCTTCTGTTTGAATCTATTTTAATTTCTGTTTTTTGGGTTTCATTTATTCTTTGATAATAATCTTTCGTCGTTTTGACGCTCAAGTCTTAAAGTTATACAAAAAATACTTCTAATTCGAATTCAAATAATTAAAATTCAACTTCTAATGTGTTTTAAAATCAATCTTAGAGAATTGTAAAAAAAAATTTGAACTTCAGCCCAAAAATCGATGGTTAAAGAAGGGTTATCCAGCCCTTATATACGAGATAATCTTTGTTTGTTTTCAGTTTTGATGTTGCTCCTCATTTTCAGTTGAAAAAAAAAAAAAACTTTTTCTATTCAATTTCCGATCGTCTCTCAAACCTTGCCTGGAAATACTCATTCTCTAACTCCCTCCCCCTCGTGTAATATGTCGTCTGGAAAATTCTAACCAGGAACTTTTATCCTCACAGAAAATTTTTCCCAAAGAGAATTCCCCCTCCAAAATATTTCGTATATTTGCCAATAACAAATACTTAATTTGAGCAAAGGGCAAAAATAGTAAATTACAGCCATTTTCCAAGGGACTAGGGAGGATGTCATCCCCAAGGATATGGTTATTGGATCTTTCAACTATTCTGAATCAAAATGACAGTCTCAAAATTTTAATCGGATATCTTCGGAGGAAAAGGAGGCATGGAAGCGGGCCAGTAGTCTCTGACATTTTTGGTCACTTAAAAAAATTCACTAAAGCTTTTGATTTTCGTTCGAGAGAGCCCTCTCTGGATCTTCTAGGACCGTAGGTAAGATACGATTACTCCTGTGGAAAACCATAAAAAAAAACAAAAAAAAAAAACAACAAATATACACGAATCCATGATTTTTCACCTGGGAAAAAATACAAAATTCCGTATCTGTGTAGATGAGAGCTTGAAAGCTTTCTACTAGGGCTATCTGATATGTTGAACCTGATGGTTTGATTTTCATCTAAATAACTTGACTTTTGTTTTGTTTTTTACATTTTTCAAAAAAAAAAAAAATGTTTGACAGGTATCATTAACTTAATGAATTTTACATAATTGGAATCAGCATAAGAAGCCAATTCCTTGGATGCATCCATTGTTAGGAAAATTCCTTGTTTTAATCATCCCTTATTTTTAGGCTGAGCCACTACTTACAATTCGTTACCACAAAGTGTTTGATTGTTTAAGGACTTTTTTTTTTTGCTCCATTAAGCTTTAAAATGTTTCTATAGGTTTATTTGAAAAACTACTTTTTAGAAGCTTTTATTTTCAAAATTTTTGTTTTAAAAACAAATGGGTCCTCCATTCCGGGTTTTTCGTAGCTTGTGACAGATTTGACAACCTTTTTGTTTTTTATGACATTTAGAAAAAGTCCGAAACAGGCAGGTTGTTTTCCTCATTACAGTCTCCCTTCAGACAAGGACCCACAAACATTTGAAATTGGACAGTATCCATTTTATAGTTTTTTTTTTTTTTGTTTTTTTTTGCCGGTGTTCCCTGATCTCCTTATTGGTTTATTCTGCGTGTTAAATTTAAGCTCAAATAATTGCTTTTGCATTAAGCATTACATATTTGAGTCGTTTTGAAACCAAATCAACTCGAAGCCAAATAATTGTTCAGTGGCCAAAACGATCTAAAGATTAACACCTTAAGATATCAAATCTTGTTCATTTTTTTAAAAAGCTGATTCGACTAAATTCATGGAAAAATGCTATCAAGGGCAATTTGCATACAAGAAAAAATAAAATAAAAAAATGTTTTCCCACCAAAGGATAGGTAATTTATAACATGAAGGAACGGTGAATTTTTTCGTCACTTTTGACAGCCATTCGTTCTATAGCATTCATCGATTTGGCTTCCAAATTGGTCGTGTACTCTCAATTAAAAAAAGAAAAAAAAAAACAACAGAGAAGTCCTTCAAAAGCAGTTTTATTTTTCACAAAAGGAAAGAGTCGACATACTAAAAAAAACATAAATAATACTCTAAACGCAGTTTACTAGTATATATTGCAATTTAAGTTTAGGAAGTAAACAAAATCTGACAAGCAAACTTCACTTAAACAAATCGATACACTATAAGACGGAAGTTAATTTTTTTAAAGCCACTTGAAAAAGATTGGAACCTAGAGTTCATACAGTACGTATACAGTTACAGCCCATATAAGTTGGATTGACTAATTTAAAGCCAATTGTAGATAAAAAGAAGAATATAGGTTTTTATAACTGTCATTTTAAAAGTCTACGTATAATAATCTTAAGGTGTATACAAGGAGTTGATAAAATACAGGTTGTTCCTATAGGAAAAGGACCACTAACTACTCGGATAGTAACAACTTGTTCAGTTTTATTATAATAGTGAGGATTAACAAAAATCAGTTCTTTTACTATGCACTGATTATTATGTAAAATTCTTGGGAGTGCATAAAGAGAGAGGCTTTGAATTGATAGGGATAGAGGAGGAGCGTACGTAACTGTGTTCGCCTCAGGCGGCTAGTTGCTGCAGTGAGTTGTTAGAAGTGGTAGTAGTAGTTCCAAAAAGAATACAAAATAAAACCTAAAAAAGTGAATTTACCAAAAAAAAAAAAAAAATCTAAGAAAGGATAATTTGGACAAACATCAGGGGTGATGACTCTCCTCAGTGTCTAACCCTCTTACTGTGTTTGGTTACTGGTCCTTGTCAAAAAAAAAAATGGAAAAAATTGGAGCTAAACGGGAGCAAATAAATTCAAAATTTGAGGCTATGTTGAAGTTTCATGCTACATCTGAGATCCCTTGGAAAGACACAGACGCCAGGCTAGTGAAATATCTTGTACACTATGTCTCTGGATGTCGTAAAACTATTCATAAATGCTGTGCTCTGAAGGGCTTGAAGCTAACAGATAAGGGTAAGCTTCTTCACCTGGGCAGATCTTATTTTGTTGATAATCTTGTTAGTGACATTATGTTTGATTTGGTTTCATCAGAAGTTACACCTGAAAATGTTGCCGAGCTGTATGTAAATATTTTTTCTTGTGATATTGGAGATTTTGAATCTGAAAAAGTGATCTTTCTGAGAAAAATAGTGGACAGTAATGATCTAGATTTGATGAGAACTATGTTGAACTCCAATTTAAGTGAACATTTTTTGGGAGTTATTCGTGATGCTGTTCATGAGCGTTTTGAACGCTTTATTGGAAAATAAGTGTAATCCGTTTGTGTTCTTGACCTAATCCTTAACGTTTTAATAATAATACTCTATTAAGATTTTTGGGGAAATACCATAAGTGCCATCCCCATTTTTTATTTTATGTGACAAATCATTCTAAACCATTAGCTACAGAGCTACGAACGTATCCATCCGAATTATAAAGGAATTTTGCCATGTTGGTCTTTTCTTGTTACATTTAAAATAGTACAAATTTTCAGAATTTATGACTAATTTAGACCAAGGGTTAATATTTAAAGAAGATAGTCAAATTTAAACAATTCATCAGCCGTTTCCCTTTTATCTGTATTAACGTTTTAGTCTGATTATCCAGAAACCATTCTTTGGACATGCGTCGCATTACCGATTTTCTTACTTGTAAAATTATTCGTGATTTCGTTTTTTCTTCTGTAAAATTGGAAGAATTAATTTGAATACATTTGTGGATCGATATGATCGAGTTTAAATATTGACCTGTTAAATCTGGTTCTTACTCTATTCGGGAAAGTTTGATCTCGGTTTGTACATTCCAGTGACTACTCTCATATGTACAAAATTTAAATTTTTGTTATTTAAACTTATAGGCTATTTAAAAGCTGATGTTAGTAAAAAGAACATTCTGAGCTTTATTTGATAGTCACATTAAAGTTGAAATTTTTTTGAAAAATTTCAAAAATTTATTATAATAGTGAGGATTAACAAAAATCAGTTCTTTTACTATGCACTGATTATTATGTAAAATTCTTGGGAGTGCATAAAGAGAGAGGCTTTGAATTGATAGGGATAGAGGAGGAGCGTACGTAACTGTGTTCGCCTCAGGCGGCTAGTTGCTGCAGTGAGTTGTTAGAAGTGGTAGTAGTAGTTCCAAAAAGAATACAAAATAAAACCTAAAAAAGTGAATTTACCAAAAAAAAAAAAAAAATCTAAGAAAGGATAATTTGGACAAACATCAGGGGTGATGACTCTCCTCAGTGTCTAACCCTCTTACTGTGTTTGGTTACTGGTCCTTGTCATACATGACATTTTTGAATCATTCGTCCTACTTAAATAATAACTTACACTAATATGCAACTGACATTTATATAGATACCATAGATCACTTGAATAAACTTCCGTTTAAAAAAAGAAAGATCGTTCTGTGATAAATAATGAAAATTATTATTATTATGAAATTCAGAAGTCAATTGGTTCCATAGATTATGACAAAAAATAGTCAGTCAACAATATTCAATGCTAAAGGCACCACAAGGTATCGAGGTTCTTCTAGGCACAAATTGAAAGGTACACTTGGAGATCTTTCTATGTTTTATTTTTTAGATATTTCTTTATTTATTATTTAAATGAAAAAAAGAAGGCATGGATAATGAAACGGCAAAAGTTATAAATACTGAATGTCACCAGGATAAACATCGAACTAATAAGCCATCAATACAGAAAATAGAAAATGTTAAACATTAAAATTTAGCCTAGTAATTCGGCTGTCTTTTGCCAAAACCTGCAAACTACACAGAACCTTTTGAGGATATCACTCAGTCTCCACAAGGCGAGTCGAATGGTAGAGTCAGAATTTTTCTTTCTGCTATGCTTTTTGAGATACGACCTAGTATCTATGAGACTAGAAACAGATTAGACCAATCGTCCAAAATCGAAATCAAACAGGGACATAAAAAAAAAAAAAAAAAAAAAAAAAAAAAAAAAAAAAAAAAAAAAAAAAGTACATCTTCATCAATTAGTCTTGTCCCAAAAAAGGAAAAAAAGTCAATATTTTGACTCTCAAAATTTGAAATATTCATGCACTAGCGTTTGGCAGAAGACAGCCGAATTATACTACCAAGAAAACAATCAAGCATGTTTATTGATTTGCCAAAATAAACAAAATATGCCTATACTACATAACGTAACTTTGTACTTCTTATGAACACATTGATTGTACAAAAATACTGCCTATCATTGAAAGTGAAGTTACTAAAGAAAAGGAATGTCTTTTAAATCATATAGGGAGTCGATTTAGAAGAGCGAGCTTAACAACTGTTGAGAGAAATGGCCTCTAAGGGCAGATCCACAATTGCAGCTGAGCCAAATAGCGACAAAGACCACACTGCCTTTCCATATCAAACAAACACAACATAAGAGACAATAGGGAAACAACGTCTTGAGAAAATTTCCCTATTCTTTCTAAGTCGTGTTTGTTTGTAGCTGAGCCTACTTTTTAGGAACCCCTTGAAGAATTTTGACTAGTTTTTAGGATCCTTCTTGCAAAAGCAATATTTTTCTGAAAGGCATTTGATTATGTTAATTGCCAAGACCTCGAAGACTGCCATTTTATACTGATTAATGTGTGAGTTACATTCCAACTGATTAATCTGTGAGCTATGTTCATAGTTTTTGAGAGCTCAAACAAGAAGCGTAGTAACAGATATTGGGACAACAGAGTTATTTTTTCAAGTGTTTAAATTCTCTTTGAGATACACAATGGACATAACAATTTCAAACAATGTAACGTATATTATGTGGGACATTTAGAAGTTTCTAAAATTTTGGTTTAAGCTGTCGACACATTGTTTGACTGCCAGTTAATAAATAGAATAAAAAAAAAGTTAAGCACCATACACGGTTCTTAGCAATATCTGACAATACGACATTTCATAAAAAAAGGGGGGGGGATGATCCGCTATAAATTCCAATATTCCGCTTCTAAATATGACAGTCAGTTAAACTTCGGCATGGGATGATTTAATATCACACTACGTCATTACTTAGAACCAAACTAAAGGAAATCAGGAAAAACTTGTCGCCATTTATTTCTTCTAAGTTATTTCGATTTCTAAACATATTAGAACCATCTTAGGCACATTTTGTTTGACAAATAGTTTGGCAAAATAAACTATTTATCCATCATTCCTCACTAGGTCGAGATTAAATTTGAACCGGAACAACAAACACGGGTTTTGGCACCATTCTCTATGAAACTATTACCAGTTTTGGCACCATTCTTTATGTAACTAATAATAATAATAATAATAATAATAAAAAAAAAAAAAAAAAAAAAAAAAAAAAAAAAAAAAAAATAGCAGGATACACATAAATTACCGAACAGTATGAATTTCTAAATACACACCATTTTAAACGGTTGAGATTAGAAGCACAAACCAAAAAAGTTTTTTTTTTTTTTCAAAGAGCTTTTCCAATACTTATATTCCTACAAATACCTAAAAAAATATCAAAAAATACTTAAAAGAAGGCTCTACAATAGAGTATAGATTTTTACCCATGACTTTAGTTTATGCATAATGAGTTACACCAGCGGTGTTCTTTTATGGGAAAGCAGAAGCGGAAGTTACTGACCTCTAGGTTTCATTTCTGTTTTCTTTTGTTAGGCATTTAAAAAAGCACTTAGCTGGGTGTAATAACAAGGGAAAAATTATAAACGTTTCATGACTTACATCCTAAGCGTAATGGTTACGATAAGATTGTTACGAGTTTTCAATTACAATTTTATACGAAACATCTTCTTATTAGAGGCATGAATCCTTATAAGAAAAACGCGTCACGTTACATCCTTTGCTGAAATGGAAATAGGACAAAAATCGTTTCTCAGACCTTACTTTCTCCAATATTTTAATCAAATTTATATGACAAACCAAAGAAAAGGTAAGCTTAGCCCCAAGTGCTATAATCTTTTGTATCCACAAAGTGGCACAGTTTCCACCTCTAATAAAATACCATAGTTTCCATCTCCGTCAAAAATAAAACTAACCCGTCTAATTTGACACTACTAGGCGAATAACTTAACGCCCACCACAGATTAAAATTGCCACAATTCGCACAAATATCCGAAATGCGATTGCAAACACGATAAGAGTTATTTACCCAAAAAAAGGAATATTAATACTACTTTACTAACAACCCATAGCTGCATATAAACGCTGAAGTCCAACACAGCTACTCACGCCTGTATCCCACCCTATTTTATTCAGAGCTGAATAAACTGAATAAATAAAAGACTATACACGTTCGAAGACTCCTTTTTTTAAATAGATACTCTACCAAATATGAAGTTCAGCAACTCTTCCTAATCTAACGTTGCATCTTTTCTTTCAATTAGACTTCGACATTCAAAAGTCCTTCAACATTCAAAAGTCAGATGATTTCTCATAAGGAAAACAATAATAAGGGAACAACTGTAAAATTTTCAGGCTAAAGGGGAGACGCGAAGAATGTATTAAGCCACAAAGTAGGAAGTTGTTGTTATATTCTTATAGAATCAAAAGCATAGAATTAATACACCCAGCTCTTGCAGAAAGAGTGATCATTTTGAAAGAGTGCATTCAAAGTAATACCTTATACTTAATGATTAAAACGTAGAGGAGCGTACAATGTTTGCTTAAAAAAAAGCCTAGTTACTTGCTTAATATATTTCCTATGTTACGACAAATTATTACCTGGCTATCCTGATAATACCTGATAATCACTGCAGTATCAAAAAAATTTCAACTTTAATGTGACTATCAAATAAAGCTCAGAATGTTCTTTTTACTAACATCAGCTTTTAAATAGCCTATAAGTTTAAATAACAAAAATTTAAATTTTGTACATATGAGAGTAGTCACTGGAATGTACAAACCGAGATCAAACTTTCCCGAATAGAGTAAGAACCAGATTTAACAGGTCAATATTTAAACTCGATCATATCGATCCACAAATGTATTCAAATTAATTCTTCCAATTTTACAGAAGAAAAAACGAAATCACGAATAATTTTACAAGTAAGAAAATCGGTAATGCGACGCATGTCCAAAGAATGGTTTCTGGATAATCAGACTAAAACGTTAATACAGATAAAAGGGAAACGGCTGATGAATTGTTTAAATTTGACTATCTTCTTTAAATATTAACCCTTGGTCTAAATTAGTCATAAATTCTGAAAATTTGTACTATTTTAAATGTAACAAGAAAAGACCAACATGGCAAAATTCCTTTATAATTCGGATGGATACGTTCGTAGCTCTGTAGCTAATGGTTTAGAATGATTTGTCACATAAAATAAAAAATGGGGATGGCACTTATGGTATTTCCCCAAAAATCTGAATAGAGTATTATTATTAAAACGTTAAGGATTAGGTCAAGAACACAAACGGATTACACTTATTTTCCAATAAAGCGTTCAAAACGCTCATGAACAGCATCACGAATAACTCCCAAAAAATGTTCACTTAAATTGGAGTTCAACATAGTTCTCATCAAATCTAGATCATTACTGTCCACTATTTTTCTCAGAAAGATCACTTTTTCAGATTCAAAATCTCCAATATCACAAGAAAAAATATTTACATACAGCTCGGCAACATTTTCAGGTGTAACTTCTGATGAAACCAAATCAAACATAATGTCACTAACAAGATCATCAACAAAATAAGATCTGCCCAGGTGAAGAAGCTTACCCTTATCTGTTAGCTTCAAGCCCTTCAGAGCACAGCATTTATGAATAGTTTTACGACATCCAGAGACATAGTGTACAAGATATTTCACTAGCCTGGCGTCTGTGTCTTTCCAAGGGATCTCAGATGTAGCATGAAACTTCAACATAGCCTCAAATTTTGAATTTATTTGCTCCCGTTTAGCTCCAATTTTTTCCCCCGAATCCGTAACAAAGTAAACATTCGTCTCGTCAACACAACAAGACAGATGGGCTTTCTTCTTTGCCTTGACAATTGAATCATGAACTGGGAAAAATCGTCGTCCATACTCTCGGATAGCACTTATAACACTTGTGTTATCCTTAATATTTATCAATTTTGGAAAGGTTTGATCGAACAAGTACAGCATCTCTCGGTCATCTCTAGAATATGTAATTAGAAGATTAAAGCCTTTATATAAAACATAAAAAAATAGAACATTATTAAACGTAAAAAAAGAAAATAAAACGACCAATCTCTACGAAGCCTATAAAAAAGAAAAAAAACTGCACAACAAAAAGGTGGAAACCAAAAGTAGCCTATATTATACAAAAATAGTTTATAAAATAAATGGCCGATCCTATCCCTATAAAATTGTTCCAAAATACTTCGCTTTTATTGCTAGCAAGACGCTGTTGAAGAAAAAAAATTTATAGTTAAACGATTTGCTTTCAACTAGAGCGTATGACTGAACAAATCATGATTCACTGTTGGCTACTACGAGTGCTGAAGATTGTGAAATTTTGTTGTTTTTTTAACGCTACAAAATATAAAAACAGAGAAAAAGCTGACCAACAGATTCAAGAGTTTACCAAATATGCCAAGGATTATATTGAGCTATCAAAGATATGATAAGCGTCATATCATAATAGGACAAGAACTGGTTATCGATAAAGCAATTTCTACACTAAAAGGCTTGTTTTATATTCGAGAAACCTGAAAACTTGGCAACAGCAACTCACAGATTGGCAAAAATTGTTCAGCTTCTCAGAAACTTTTTTTTAAAACATGTTGAAAGGCACTGAAATCATATGTGTTGATATTATTTATCTTCTAGAACACTAGCTATTTTGCATAACAGATTCCTCTAGAAGCTAAAATTTTTTGGGCTCTCATTTACGTAAATAGAGTGCTGCTACACGGGTTCATCTTGCTCTGAAATCACAAAGATGAAAAATAAAGGAAAGAAAATGGGAATAACATATATTGCTATTTAGGATGCCTTTCTAGACCACTTTCTTCAAGATAAATAGTGAAATTGTGAGTTAATAAAGTTATATAAAAACTTGGCATCCAAGTCTAACTTTTTGCGAAATTCCACTATAAGAAAAAGGTTCAATTACCCAAAAATGTTTCAGAACAATTGACAAGCGCAGTCAGATTTTCTTTTACTACCTTTGTATAATTGCAATCCTGAATTAGAAAATTCAGGTACGAAAGTAAGTCACTTTTTTAGAAAGTTCTACTTTTTGCAAATAGAAAGTTTAGAAAGTAAGTCACTATTTTTTTTAGAAAGTTTAGAAGCCTTTCCCAAAGGTTAGCTATTATAAAACAGCCTCGGGTACTCAAAAACGTTACTGAGCATATGGTTGGTGTTACCAGATTATATCTTTTACTCCCTACATATAATTATAATGCAAATTAGAAATTTCAGGTGCAAAATTTTGATGCTAAATGTCACAGAAAATACAGTCGAATATTGAACAAGTCTTTTTCAAATAGTCTGGTAAATCATACTAGGTCTCAGAGCTTCCTAGGTTTCTTGCTCAAGCCTACATTCACTAGTCATTCGTTAGTCAAAATATTGCTCTACTAATAAAATAAGAAAAACATGGCAAGCAATTTTTGTCCAAGATTTTTGGTGAGAAGTGAATTACAAAGTCAGAGAAAAGGGTACTAAAGTAAGCTTACATTTTGAGGTAAGGCAGAGAAACTGCTACATTCGAAAAATCTGATTCCAGCAAGGATTTCATCTGATGGAAACCGTAGGGAGTGGCAGCTGCTGCTGAAATTGATTTCAGAGCTTCTTCAGCAATTTGATTTCTATTACTATGTCTGTCACAATTACATTGGAATTTCAATTTACCCAAATGGGTTACAAAGCCTTCGGAAATGATCTGAGAAAGACGGCTTGTCTTACTTGTGATTCTTCTAAGTACACTACAGCATCTGAGCGATGGTTGTTTCACAGCGTCGATATATGTAGTAAGTACTTTAAGAGCTTTTAAATCATTTTTAAGATCTGTTTTCCCCACTCTCCAGTGGATATTATTTAGAAGACTCAAGCTCCAATCTAAAGGAGCTGAAATACTATCATCGACAGTAATCTTGGAGCTTTTTAATGATTCTTGGCTTTGACGAATCAACTTGTCCAGGTTCAGAATACTTTCATCTCTTTTTATTCTTTTCCTCTCAACTTCTCTATCCACCACACTTGATTCTTCTTTACTTTCAGGTTCACTTGCATAATCATAGCTCTGAAAAACATCACACGATGGACTGAGAGGGAGACTAGAACAGGGGCTTGATGGAGGGGAGTAATAGGAGCATCCAGGTCTAGATATATATCCTGTAGGGGAAGAGCTACCATCCGGTGCCACTTCATGACTAGGAGAAACTGGTATACCAAAAACATTATAAACCCCGGGACTTTTCTCCCTTCTTGAACGAACCTCTTCCTCGATTGCAAGAAAGCTTGGGCTTGATATACTGAACTGTTTCTTTTTTTTGGACAAATCACTATCATATTCTTCACCACTTTCACTTTCTTCTGCAACAGTTTCAGTTACTTCAGATTTTGGTTTTACAGTAAAGCAGCCATCAAACTCATTTTCTATCGCATAGTTTTCGATTATTTGCAATAAGCTATTATGCAGCCCTAGTTTGTAGAGGGTATTTAAGGAGTCCTCAGAGAACTGTAGCTGCAAAAACGCGTTCAGAATAAAATTCCGGAATTCATCTGACAACGTTAAGTCTGTCATAGCGTTATATAACACAATTAACATATTTTGGTCGGTTTGACTTATTACGTTGTTCCTGGTATAAAACGCAAGAGCATGTACCAAGTTCTTCCAAACTAAAACAAAATGAAGAAACAAAACATTAACATTAAAATCCAGTTCAAGATCGAATACACTAAAGAGGAAGCATATACAGAATTTTGACACTAGTAAGATTTTCATGTTGAAAAAAGGCTCTTGTCAAAACTTCTATAAATTGTTTATTAGTATTAAATTCCTTTGCATTAATAATAGCACTAAAATTATTACTTGAAAGAAATAAAAAAAATGATTTTAACAAAAAAGCCCTAGATCAAAATAAATTTAAGAAAAAAAAAAACATTTAATTTTTCTGATAAAATAACCTAAAAGAGAACGCAAAAAATTTATCACAAATCAGTCTAAGTCCAGCAAAAAACTATTCCATGAGCAGATGCATATGTGTGGGAGTGTCAAACGTTTAAAAAGTATTATCTATGTTTACTACTAAATTTTTTAGTGATATTTACTTTAAAAAAGTCTGTCATAAGCTGCCATAGAGCCAAAATTGCTTCAAAGAAGACCAGAAAAAACAAAAAACAAAAAAAAAACCCAAACCGTAAAACAAACTGAAAATGGAATATGTTATACATAAATGATGAGTATGAATTTTAAAGGAATTTAATAATACACAGGCTAAACAAATAGGATGTCCACAAATTAAGACAAGTAATTTTACTCACTGAATGGTAGAAAGAAAGAGAGAAAATTAAGAATTAAGGAGGGGAAAACTATGTAGAAAAACTATGTTTCAACTACTATTGAAACTATGCAGAGAAAAAAAAGAAGACAACTTTACCTATGATTCACTAATTGGACATTTGCCAAGTCTCTGAATATAAGCTATTTTTCTTTCAGTTTTTATAATTAATTATTTTTTCGGCAGTTGTGGACTTATGCATAATCCATACTCTTTTTTAATTTTACGTATTTGTGGACTTTTCTGGATGAGAAAATTGTTTTCTATCAAACAGTTCCTTGTAAACTGTAGGAAAAGAAAGGCTGTGCCACTAGTAACCGAAACATCTCCATGGAATTTTATTTTCCCAGGGGTCGTAACCAGTTACATTGATTGACGTAGAAGATTATTTCACCTAAAACTAAAATCTCTAGTCCTGCTTTTATGCAGCCTAATAAAAGAGATTCTGCCACACAGAAATGTGAATCCCTGCCATTTGTCCCCTAAAACAAAATTTTGGGCCGATTAGGGCCAATGTTCTATAGGCCGAAAATTTTAAGACATCCGATTTAGAACTATCAAAAACCTATATCCAATGCCGAGATGGGTTCATTATTAAACTGAGTCAAGTTTCTTTTTACTCGGGCTCCATAGAAGATACCCTTGATGGGAGTTGGTTCCAGGTTAAATATTTATAACATGTATGGTCACATGGTAACCCTTCTAGGAGCTTAAAATAAATAGAGGACACAATTTCTAATTGAGAATCTCGGGTTGAGAGGATTCATGTCAATAAATATCAAAATTAAAAAAAAAACAAATATGACAATTTATTTCTTCTGATCGAATCAAGTCCTTCTGATAGATATGAAAGGGAGATTTACCCCTCCTTACTAACCCTAGGCATGAATCCAGGGGGAGAGAATAGATAGGGTTAACCCAACTCCCCTTCCCTTCCGAAGAATATACATTACTATATTCATTGTGTTTCAATTAAGCATTCTAAAATAGATTAACCAGCCCAAGACACGCAATGCACTCATGATTTTAATATGCTTCTATTGTGAAATAATTTGTCAGTAAAACATACTTTTCTCAGTTCAAACATAGTTCATTACGTTCACAAGTTTGAACAAGCTTCCCCCCCCCCCAAAAAAAAAATACCCTAAATCCGTGTCTGCCTGATACCCCTAAAAACGGAAGGATACGTTTGAAATATTCATTCAATACGGGTTCTGAGGGCTGGGGGTGATAGCCCTCTTACTGTGGAAACGTTGTTTTAATGGAAAACATAAGTTTCGGAGATATCAGTTGTAAAGCTGAATTAAGGAGTAAGGAAAGGTGGCCTTCGTCACGCTTAGAAAGCTTCTATTTTTTTGTTTAAAGTGCACCCTCGTATCTAAATGAGCCCTTATTTCCAAAGTCTTTTTGTGCAAAAGTTAAGCTTTATCATAAAAAGCAAGGGGCAAATGAGGGTGGGAGTCTCCTCAATATTCTAATGGTGGACATTATATAAAAAACGAACAGAAATGAAATAAAAAGGCTAGCTAATAAAAAAGTAAAATTGTTCCTTCAGTTTCTTTTAAAGATGAATGAGTTGTAAAATTGTTTAGACAAATTTTAGAGTGAGAGAGTATTGCAGAAAAATGACAGGAAAAAAAGATCACTTAGTTTCCCTTATGTTTCAACACTTTTTCAAATCAGGTAACATGAATACAACTACTAACTACTAACTCACTGCAGCACCAAGCTCCCTCAGGTCAACAAAACCGTGCACGCTCTTCTTCCGTCCCAATCTATATCTCAATTTTTATTATAACCGTTAAATACAATCCAATTTGGTTTCAGGAAGGGTAGAACTACAGAGATGGCATTATCATATATAAATTCGTCCGTAGTGTTCGTCTGTACGACTTGGTACTCTCCCCTCAATACTTCGCCCAATACGTGTACTGCAGAATAAAAGCATTAGATTAATTTTTGGAAATAAAGAACCGGGATTCGACCAGATCAATGTACAATATAATTAATATAATACCTGCAGCTGGATTGCGTGACTTTTATACACTATGTTTTATGTATAAGTATTGTTATGAGTGCCTTCCAGACTGTTTTATTGGAATATTTCAGGGAAGGTCCAACGTTCATTGTCACGAAACTCAGACAAACGAAGATATTGAGGTTCCTCGCCTAGTTTCAAGTAGGACTGCTTTTCCAGTTATTTATAGAGGGGCTAAGCTGTGGAATAAGCTTGTCCCAAGCGCCAAGGAGTTACCCATTAGTCGATTTAAGTCTGAGCTACGTGTGGGATTGCTTGGTAAGTATACCTTCGAGACAGACTGAGATTGACGGGACTAAATTGACAATAATTGTTTATTGCTTTTTTTTGCTTTGGAATCACGATATTATGTTTTGTATTGTGTATGAATTATTTATGTATGTTTTTTTTCGGGACACGGTTTCGCCTTTCTGTTTATTATAGGTTATACTTGTTATTTTTTGTTTTTATTTTGTTTTATTGTGTTTCTTCCTTCTATTTTTTTTCTTTTTCGTTAGTGGCACACCCTCGCAAGCGACGCTTTTGGTGTGCTACCGATACATTTTGTTTCTGATTTTTTTTTTTTTTTGATAATAAATTTCTATTACTACTAACCGTCCAGTAACCACTTGAATTTATTCCTTCTTTCCAAGAAAAGAAACAAAGAGCAAGTATTAATTCTCAAAGCTTTCTTAAATAAATCTGGTCACTCATTTAGTTTTTGTAACTTAGAAAAAGGCCATTTTAGAGCATTAAATATCCACAAAATAAAGCTGATTGAATTAATGCCCTATACTTTTGAATATGCACAGAGCCCCAATGTGTACAGAATAGCAAATCTTACTTCTGCTGTTCTTTGGGTATATATCAATTTTCGTCATCAAAATTGATACTCCTCCCGCTCTGAACTTGCATCGGAAGAAATCCTTTCCACTCAATTTACATAGAAGAAATGTTGCTGTATCCCGTACTTTGAGATCGTCGCTCTCACACAACTCAAGAATTCTACTTGCTCCGTAGTCCCCACAATGCAAAACTGACAAATAGGAGTTGGACAGTTGGTCTTGACAGTCAAGTCTCGACGAATGAAGTTTGTCTTTTGCTGCTTGAACCCACTCTTCAATGTTACAGTTTTCTGAAAAGTAGTGACTATACGTTTTTAAAGCGATTTTCAAAATTGCAGGACTCTCGGACTTCAATGCCTCCGTGAGGACAAGTAAAAGTCCTTCATGGAAAGTCGTCCGACGCTGGCTTTTCGTATGGCCAAGTTCTCTGAAAAAAGAGTAAATATGATATTTTCTTGAGTAGATAATTAATATCCTCACTATTTTCATACAACGGTTTTTTGAATTCTTATTGCATCCTCTCAAGCTTCTTGCCTTTTCTAATTAAGTTACGAAAAAGAGCTGGTGCTAGGAAAATAAATAGCAAGTTTAGAACCTGAATCGAGCAGAAATAGTCTTCTAATAAGTTAAACTTAAAACATCAAGAAATTATCGCAAATAAGAATTGAGAAACGATATGTCTAATGAACGCTTCTATTTATCACGAAAAGAAATACAACCACGATTCCAGAAATAATAAAAAAGTCTAAACGTCTTTAAAATAGAAAACCTTCCATCGCTGTCAGGCCTACAGACCGTACCTGACCATTTCACACTTCTGAGATGACTGCCAAAATCTTTTTACTCAGCTACACTCAAAGGGAGGAAAAGCAAAGCAATGTAGATCAGGAGGATCAAAGTATTACTGAACATACGTGCAATGGCGTGCTGATCCTCTCTTTGAGAGTAGCTTAGTGATAGCCTTCTTTACCCATCCCCAATAGCGGAAGTGGTAACCTTTAATCAGTTAACATATTAAAAACAAAGAGAGGGAAAATAATCTCAAAATAAAGAAAATAAGCGAGACTATGGCCAGTAGAAGGAAAAGAGAAACTAAGCCGACGCAGATCTTTCGTCTGTATAAAAGGCGTCTTCAACGCTAAGAACAAAGAGAAAATCTAAAATAATCTATAAAACCTAAAATTCAATAAAATCTAAATTTGAGAAATGAATAGAAAATATCTATATAAACAATTGATACTTCTCTGATTGAGCACCAGAGAAGTTAATTAGAATTATTTCAATGAAAACACTGAAGCGACTAGTGTCAACTTCGAGTCACTTCAGTGTTCTCATTGAAGTAACTCGAATTAACTTCTGTGGTGCTCAATCACAGTAGCATCAACTGTATTTATAGATATTGTTTTTTTTTATTTATTTCTTAGTTTTAGATTTTATTTAATTTATGGTTTTACAGATTATTTTAGATTTTATCTTTGTTCATAGCGTTGACGACACCTTGTTTCATACAGGCGAAATATCCGCGTCGGTTTAGTTTCTCTTTTTATTTTTATTGGCCGTAGTCTAGTTTGTTTTCTTTATCTGGAGATTCTTCTTCTCTCTTTGCTTTCGTTATGGCTGACAAGTTCGGCTTTAGATCTTTCATTAGTTAGCATATTACTCAGTATAAACACACAGAGAACTACACAAATCATTTGACCTACATAGGAGATAAAAAAAAAACATTTAGTTTTTCGGGAAGTTTTTTTTCTTCTTTTTGTTTAATAACAAAAATAAAGTGACCTCAGTTTGATTTAAGCTCAACTCCTTGTATGAGTTAAGTTATGGTCGTCTTGAGCTTTGATATTCTCTTTTTTTTTAATTTTTGTTCCTTTTGATCCAAGATAGTTTCACAGTATATTAATAGTAGCAATATTTGCAATGGTGTGTTAATAGCAGCATTAATTATAGTACCAACACTAATCCTACAAAAAACAATTACCCTAGACTCCACTAGTTCCAACATTTTTACTGCCTTTCGATAACCGATACCTCCATATGCAGGAGCATTATCTATGCCATCATAAAATTTCATATACAAAACCTTCAAAATAGGGTCAACACGCTGCTTATCATAGGCACCAGACCTTCCCCAAAACTCCCTATCTCCCCAGCTCCATAACTGATTTACCCATTGATGAAATGTAATCTATTAATTTCCGTTAAATCACTATATTAATAATTCCTAAATGATCCAGATTCGAAAGGGAGGTAACATGTCTACATATATGAGGCTAGAGGAAGCGGACCTATTAACCCTATTTGGTCCGTCTTCATGAAGGTTGCCAATCATGACATAATTTTGGTTCAAACGAAAAGACAGAGAACCCCTATCAGTTCCATCTGAGATCTCCAGCCACATGGAAATTATCAATCGTTGAATTATTTGGATTTTAATAAGGCCTAACACAAGGAGCCAGGGGAAAAACTAGCTCAATGATTTTGTCAAGAATCTAATATAATCATTGGTCAAACTGCCAAATGGTAGAGAGTCTATTTCACAATTGATATAATCATTAAGCTTCGGTGCTTAATCATTAGGTAGTAGTCATGGTAGGAGAGGTAGAGCAGTCATCGAAGGAGTTATAGGAGTAATCATAGTTGTAGTGGTCGTTATAAAAGCAATAACACACGCAGTAGGATAAGTCGTTGCAGGAACAGCTTATCAGGAATAGTGACAGGGTTGATGGTAGTAGAAGCAGTGGTATTAGTCACTGTATTAGTGATGGTAATAGTATTAGTCCCCGGTCTCCTAAATGTATCCAGCAAGTCTTAGTTTCAAAATGGCTGCAAGTATCGTATCACCTCCAGAGGCATATTTTTTGGCCGTTTTGGCCACTCTGAATTTCTTGAAATTTTGCCTTTGTACCACAGGGACGACTGGGGGCGCGGAGAGCAAAACAGATGGTTGGATGCTCTTATTAATCAATAGAACAGCAATTACGTTTCATTTATATTGACTCTCAGATGGAAGTCCAAATCTGCAACCATTACCATCCAAAACCAAATATGAGCACCTCAAAGCCTATTCAAGCGTATTATTGCTGTAAAAATGTTTTCAGGGATCAGCTCTTTCCCTCCCTCTAAAATGCTCATCACACTCCATTTATTTCTAATATCTACGTTCCGAATATCTAGAAGATCATTGGCAATTTATCGCTCGAAGCTAATGTACTTGTGTCTAGTTTGTGATTTGAGTTGCCCTTAGTGCGCTTACTTTATAAGCGACAAGTATTGTGCTTGACTTAATTTGCATTAACAAATAGATGAGTATGTATCAAAGGAATCAAGCAATAGTAGAAGTAGTTTAGGAATAAAAGTGCTAGTTGAGTATCATTGCAATGAATAGACATACAGAAATAAAATTACTCAAACTTACTACAGATTTCTAGCACAAAAAAAAAGACAGAAAAGGTATTACCTGAGAGCCCGCACTGCCATTTGGATGGTTTCTTCATTTTTCAATTTTCCAGTCTGTTCTTTATTTTCATCTTCATTATTTTTTAGGCTTTGAATATCGGCGGCATTTACACGACAAGCAAGTTTTAAACAGTCTTCTTCAGTTCTCCTGCGTGTCGAGGAAAATGGCAGGTCTTCATGCATTAGTACACCACCGATAATAGCCTCCATAATAATTTTGGACGTCTTGTATTCAAAAAAGGCAGAGCAAAGGTCCTTATCCTCAGCTAAATTGCCGATAGTTCGATAGGCACGACAGAGTATCGATTCATTTCGAATGGATTTTGCAATCTGAGCGAGGTGACTCACTAGGGATGTGTTTTTAACCTGGGGAAATTTAACTTTGTTTAGATTTTGAGACGAAAATTGAAGAACAGATGAGATAATTATACAGATAGAAGGACACAGCCAAAAACTAGAAGAGATTATGTTTTTTCCGGCCACTGCGATACTTGAAGTAGTGATGCGACAAGGAACTGATATCGGGAGATTCAGCGTATTTTTTAAACGATCGCAATTTGAATTAAGGAAATTTTCCAGTCCCTGAAGTGATTCTACTTGTATAAATAAAAAAAAAAGATTTTCCAAGGGAAGTAAAGAGCGAAGTTGAAACTTAAAACTAACAAAAATTATTACTTTACAGCCTATTTAACATATATCAATAAAACTAGCGCAAATAAATCGACTGGTGATATGGCCCTATGTTTGCAGGATTTGAGAAAACTATCGCTTTACTGAAAATACAAAAGCCAAGCATAAAAACAAGAATATTAATTTAGGAGTCAAAAGTAAGTACATAGCCTCACAACAACAAACCAATCTATAACGCTTTTCATGGTCTTACAGGAGCAGTGATATCAGTAACTTTCAGCATACAATTAAAATTATCTTAAAAACTGAGGCATAAAAATAATAAGTTTAAAGCATTAAACAGCATACAAAGCAATGGATTGACTTGGCAGATAACACCTTGGTCCCAACTAGTATTACTCGAAATGAAGAACATATCTACTGTAAGGTGAACTCTGGAAATCCAGTTATTTCTCTCTATAAAACGGAGAATTTCAAGTTGTGATACAATTTGTAAATTACAAATAAATACGTTTATTAGAGCACTAAGATTTTTGGTCACTAGCCCTGAGGCTTTTAACACCGTAAAAAAAAAAAAAAAAAACAAATCCCAATTTGGTACTTGTCCATTATATAAAACACACTCGAGAAGTAAAGTTTGGTGACAATGAAATATGATGAAAATAGAACACTTTATTAGCAAAATTGTGAAGGTCATTTGTGAATTATTAAATTGGGAGCTTTAGCCTCGGCTGACCATCTCAAAAACAAAGAAAAGTTCATTATTAACACGATTCTTGACCTAGTTCATGTTAGTTCATTATTAACGCGATTTTTGAGGACACTTGTTAGTTTGCTTTGAGTAGTGATAGAATATAGTGTCTCACCATGAATGTTCAAATTAAGATATGGGGTTTGGCAAGGACCAAAGAACAGGCAATTATATTTTTCCAGGATAAGGGGATGTTGCCCAAAACAAAATACTGCGTCAATGGACACTCTATGACTTGTGTACTCTTGCGAGAAGCAACATTTTTGGAAGTGTAACACTACGTTCTGGGAGCATATTTCTAAGTTGTAGTTTCCACAATTTTGCGAATAAAGCATTCTATTTTCATCAGATTTTGTTTTTTTCATTAGCATTAACCAAACTTCACTTCTCAAGTGTGTTTTATATAATAGACAAGTACCAATTTTAATTACATTGATCCAGAACGTAGCCCGAAAATCCCATTTTTTGATCGTGTTTCAGACACCACTAAAACGCTATGTATGAATTAAAATTAAACTACTATATAATTTTCCAAGCGGCAAAGATGACTTTGAAAACGGATGGATTGTCCGTTTGAAAACGTTGTTGCAGTAGCCGAATCACCAGATAACCTAATTGCCACAATATACTCGTCGAATTATCAGATGATTATTGAATTTTCATCTAACATTAAATAAGTTTTGCCTTGCTCAGCGAAACGAATAGAAACACTAAATAACAGAGGCATTGCAAAATTCACCCATTACTACTTTTTGTCTCTGGGGAAAAGTTTTCATCTTAAAGGCATTAACAATTCTTAATACATAAATGGTTTGTTATGACATAAAGATAATTTACTTCAGTGCAGTTTCTATGTCCGTCACAATTGAAAGGGTAGGAGACAGAGCACACCCATTGTTTAACAAATGGGATAGAGACGGAGCATTTCAAACTACTGACCAAAGGAAACCAAGATACACCGCACGCGTTGTCAACCAAGGGGAGGGTTTGGGGTCAATGACGAATCATAAGTGCTTTTGATTAAAGGAGGGTCGCATATCAGGTGAACATGGTAGCGAAGCCTCACTTTTTGACCTTCAAATCACACAAATTGAAAATCCTTGTATAAACAAGATTTCAGCAAAGTGCAACATGTCTATCTTTCTAAGACGTATCTATGAAGTGTTTGTTTTATATTTTTATACGCAAAATTTACACTACTTGCCGCAGGTGCTTTTAACTATAATGTCAACTATGGAGGCCTGTTTTTTGGGCCTTTCAAGTGTTCTGGTGACAATGGCCATAATGAAATTTTATCCAATGTGTCGTGGGACTGCAAAACCACACAGGGTAACAAAGGGATGTCAGTTAACCCTCCAATCAGTTTTGATTTTAAAAAAGAGCCCCAAGACTCTAATCTTCAATCAAATGAGATTTCTCCCAAATTTCTAAGGCCATAAGATGGAGATACATCACATTTTCGATGATATCACATTGATTATGGAAGAGAGTATATGCTTTGGGTATATTAATGATATATCTTTGAATGTGATTCAAAAGCATCACAAAAGTTAAGAAACAAACATATGGATACATGAGACGCGAGTGGACGCGGAATGAGACCAAATGATTACATTTTTAAAAATCACAAACGCCTGCTATCATGCGAACCCACAAAGATTATGGAAATAAGCTGAACCAATTAATCCAGCACAGTTTGAATAGTTTAGCAGGGAGATTAGCCTAGGTATGCGGGCAGAATTATGTACTTTACAGTTAACAGGCATTTATAGCTCAGCTATTTGGGCAAAAATAGGTACTTTACAAAAAAATAATAATATATAAAAAAAAAAAAAAAATCGCAAACCGTCTTTTAAACCACTTTGGCCATTATGCGGGGAAACGGTCATGAGACTTAATATGGTACTCTGATTATATTAAAAAATGATAGCATATTCAGTTAATTAAGGTTGACACCAAAGGATTACCATTGAACGAACTTGTGGTTCCACAGCCAAATTTCCTAAGATACTAAGTGAAACATCCATGATTTTCCTGATTTGTTTTCGTTAGCTGCTTAATTACTGGTTCTATCCCTCCACGTTCTAGAAATTTCTCAATTCCTTCTCTGCTTTTTATAATTCGGGTGCGGATTTCAATCAGTCCACTGAGCACTTTTTCTGGATTTGAGCTGCTGAGCTTCGAAATCACATACACTATTCTTTCATCTTCTTTGGTATCCATCTTACTGACTATAAAAAAGCGAGATTAAAAAAACAAAAAACAAAAAAAAGACGGAACAGCGAAAACGATAATCTAAACTCCTTTGTAATTTTAGGAAGAATTTTGCGTTTCATAGGACAATCTGAATTTCTCTGTAAAATTAACCAATGTAATTTATTTTTTAGTCTTCTTACCTGGACTAGTTTCAACATTAAATGACACCAGGCATGTGCCCACAGGCGGATTTGCAGGTCTAGCATGCCTCTGAAATCTTGATATTCTTAAGGTTTTTCTTGTAATTATTTATACTTTCTCCGAAATATTTCCTTTGTAAGTGCCTATATGAAACAAGTTACATTACGAAATCTACTAATGCTATAAATACTCTATTTTAAAAAAGAAGAAGGGGGAAACTAGAGATGAGATACTGAATGCTCTATTCAGTCCTCTATTACATTTTATACAGATAGTGACAAATGCAGCCCAAAATATTTTCCATGAGGATAGCGTGGAATTAGGAAGTACGCCGACTAAAGTTCACGCTTCAGTTTGAAAAGTTTCTAATCACAGTTCATGGCAACAAAGTATAAGCAAGGAGCGACTCGGCCCAGCAGCAACCGAAACTCTAAAAAACTAAATTTTGATAATAATTGTTACATCAAAAGAATTAGATATGTACGTTCACTCCAAATATATAAAATTCATTACGCTTAATGTTACCCATCAAAGGTTTCAAGCCTAAAACAAAATCTGCCTGATTTTCAAGTAAGAAGAAACACCCACAAAAACTCAAACGTTCTAAATGAAAAACACACCATCAGATCCAGCATATCAGAGACCCTAGAGTAGATGTTTCAAGCTTTTACCTAGTAAAATGTGGAATTTTATATTTTTGCCAGAAGAGAGGTAACGGATGCATGTTAATTGTTTTCCATAGGAGTGAGTGTACCAAGCCATAGTCCTAGAGAATTGGGAGAGAGCTCATTCGAACGGAAATGAAAAGTTCAGATGTCCATTTCAAGTGACTAAAAAGACTGAAAGGCAACTGGTCCCCATCCAGCGCCCCTTTCCCCCCAAAGAAATCCAAACAAAATTTTAGATAGCCCTTTGATCCAGCATAGATAGAAGGTCCAACAACTATACCTTTGGGAATGACGTGACCCCCTCCAAAACCCATGGAGAAAGGGCTGTAAGTTATGCAATTTGCCCATTGTTTACATATTGTATTTTATATCGGGGAACACACGGAATTCTTTGTGAGAGGGGAAAGTTTCTTCCAGAAGGAGGGGGGGGCACGAGGAGAATTTTCACACAGGAGGGGGGTGGAGGGAAGGGGACTTCCTTGCATGATCTGAAAAGTGGCCAGAAATTAAATACAAAAACAGTATTTTTCAACTGAAAGTAAGGAGCAACGTTAAAACAAACAGAAATTGTTCAGCATGAACGGGGGGACTTCCACGTTCTAACCCTCGTTCTTTTCGCTAAAGTTTGACTTCTATCGCAATTCTTTAAGAAAGACTGCTCAAACACAAGGGACGTAAAATTTGAATGAGAAGTATTTTTAAACAACATTATACAGACTATAGCGTAAAGAGTGCGGGTTGAAGAGGGGGTAGACCTTGTCATATGTGGAATAATTTCTGTCAGTTCTAAGTTCAAATGTCGTTCCTTACTTTTAGTTGAAAGACTTTCTACCACAAATCACCGTCAATAAATAAATGAAAACCAAAATGAACAGAAATTACAATAAATAGCCGAGTCAAATTCAAAACGAGCAGAAATTAACATCAGTAGGGCTGACAACCACCATACCTTCTCAAAAACGGACATGTTTGCACTTTACTGAAAACAGAACACATTTTAAATGTTTTCTACTACTACTACTACTACTACTAATAACTCACTGCAGCACCAAGCCACCTGAGGCCAACACAGCTACGCACGCTCCTCCTCCAACCTAATCTATTTAAAGCCTCCCTCTTTACAACCTCCCAGGAAGTTCCCATTTCCTTTAAATCTTTATTTATGACATCCTCCCAACCCAGACAAGGACGACCTGCTTTCCGTGTAGTCCCAGACGGTTGGCCAAAATGGACAATCTTTGGTAATCTGTCATCCTTCATCCGTAGAACGTGGCCTAGTCATCTCAACCTTTCTTTCATTATAGCCCCAGAAAGCGGGATTGAACCACACTTTTCGTACAACCTACTGTTTGAAATACAGTCAGTCAGCCGGGTACCCAGAACAATCCGTAGGCAATTTCTCTGGAAAACATCTAGTAAATTTGCATCTGCTTTTCGGAGTGCCCATGCTTCAGAGCCATATTTGACAACTGTCATCACTGTAGCTTCCAATATTCTAATCTTGGTTTGTAGGCTTATCTTTCTATTCTTCCAAACCTTTTTTAACTGTGAAAAAACACCCTGAGCTTTAGCTATTCTACTTTTAACATCTTCACTGCTCCCACCATCCTTACTAATAATACTACCAAGGTAACTGAAGCTCCCAACCTGATCAATCTTTTCGTTACCTAATGTCACCTGTTCATCTTCACTTATTCCTAGCCTTAGTGACTTAGTCTTCTTAACATTAATTTTCAAGCCTATTTTAGCACCCTGAACTCGTAAAACCTCTAAAAATTCATTCATTTTGCTCACACTTTCATCTAATATGCTTAAATCATCAGCATAATCTAAGTCCAGGAGCGTTCTTCCTCCCCATTTGATTCCATGGTCTCCAATTGCCTTTCCTGTGCTCCTTAAGACGAAGTCAATCAAAATGATCCATATAAAGGGGGATAGAACACAACCCTGCTTAACTCCTGATTTAATACAAAACCAGTTGCTAACCTCATTTCCTACCTTAACCGCAGCAGTATTATTCTCGTACATAGCGCAAATCACTTTAATGTATTTTTCTGGTATACCATATAACGATAAGACCTTTGTTAACGCTGTTCTATCAACTTAATCGAAAGCTTGCTCATAATCGATAAAACTAAGGACCAAAGGTGTTTGACAACGAAGGGACTTCTCAATTATTAACCTAAGAGTGAGAACATGGTCGACACATCCTCTACCACCGCATTGTTCTTCCCTTAAAACTTTGTCTACAGCATGTCTCAGTCTAAAAAGTATCATATTACTCAGTAATTTGCTACCTACAGAGACCAGACTAATGCCTCGATAATTACGACACTCACTCTTGTCACCTTTCTTATACAGTGGTTTAATTAAGGTTTTCCTAAAATCATTGGGTACTTCCCCTTTTTCAAAAATCATGTTCATAATCTTCAGTAGCTTATTCCTAACCTCAGAGCCACCATATTTAAGGAACTCATTAATCATACTATCAGCACCTGGGGCCTTATTATTTTTTAATCCTTTTAGTACTGTCGCTAATTCTTCCTCACTAAACAAATCTTCCTTCACATCCAAGGTATCACAAACTTTTTCATTTTCATCTATATCTTTTCCTGCAACTGTATCTCGGTTTAGCACATTCTCAAAATGTTCCACCCATCTTTCTTTAACTTTTTCCTTATCCCTAATTGTGGCCCCATTTCTATCTTTAACTGGGACTAGTCCGGATTGGCTACTCCCTTTCAATTTATCAACATGCCAGTATAATATTTTACTATTATGCCGTCTAGCCGCATCTTCCAGATCCTCAGCAATTTTATCCATCGCCTCCACTTCACATCTCCTTAGTTCATATTTTAATGCTTTCTCCACTTTCTTTACATTCCTTTTGTTTTCATACGACCTATCACTCAGATAATTCTTATACAAACCCCTTCTACTCTCTATTAAACCTAAAGCATTTTCACTAATATTCCTAGTTGCAGTCTTAGCACTCTTCCCTAGGACACCATCAGCAACTTCACAAATTGTTTTTCTGAAATTATTTCATCCATCTTCCACATTGTCAAATTTTAAACCCTCAAGTTTAGTACTCAACTGTTCCTGGAATTTTTTTCTCAAATTTTCGTCCTGAAGTCTACCAACATCACAACTTTCCGGGAGGGAGTTATCCTTCCGAAATTTCAGCTTTAAATTAACCTTAGACACTACTAGATGGTGATCTTTACTTTTAACATCAATAACGGCACTCCTATACACCCTAGTATCTTGTATTGATCCTGCTAGTCTTCTGTTTACAATAACATAATCAATAAGGTTTGCTGTCTTACCATCACGTGAATACCATGTCAACTTATGGGCCATTTTGTGACCAAACACCGTATTGGTTATAACTAGGTTGTTATACCTACAAAATTGCAAAAGTCTATAGCCATTACTGTTTTCTTTTCCTACACCAAATTTACGTAGGCTAGGATACCATCTATCCCTATTTCTACCAACCTGGGCATTAAAATCTCCTAGCAAAAACACCATATTTCTACCTGGTACCCTGTCTATTTGCTCCTGTAACTGTAAGTAAAATTCATCTGAGTCACTAGTATCGCCATCAGTTGGTTCAATGGGGGCATATACTACTATAACTGATACCCTAAACTTTTTAGTCATAAAATGAGCAATTAGTATTCTATTATTAATACCTTCCCAGCCTAAACAAGACTTAGCAGCTTCCTTATTCATCATGAGCCCTACTCCCTGTCTATGTACCCCATCCTTCCTGCCTGAGTAAACAAATTCAATGTCACCTAATTTCATGCTTCCTACCCCTGGGATATGAGCTTCTGAAACTCCTAATAAATCCAGTTCAAACCGTCTGAATTCGTCAGTCAAAATGTCGATGCGATAGTCATTTTTAACGTCGTAACATTCCAAGTTCCAATTTTCATGTTCTTTAAATGTTTTCACTTTTTAACTTTAATAAATCTTAACTTAAATAAAGCTTTAAAAGACTTTAAGGAATAAATATCAGTATATGTAGGTTAAACTGACAATCCTCGCTCATTTGTTTTTTGTTTCAGTAAAGTACAAATTATATGCTGGTCTTAGGAAGGCATGGAGGTTGTCAGCCCTACCCATGTTAATTTCTGCTCGTTTTGAGTTTAACTAGGTTATTTATTCTAATTTCTGTTCGGTTTGGGTTTATTTATTTATTGATGGTGATTTATAGTAGCTTTACGCTTGAAAGATTATTTGGCTTTGTTTCAGCTCATTTTTGGTTTAATGGAGCTCTTTACTTTTCTTTGAGAAACTTATTTTGTGGAAAATGTTTTTAAAATTAATTTCTATTCGTTTTTTATTGAACATCTTTTTCATGGAAAAGAATATTTTTTTTAATTTTCTTGTTTTTTTCTATAAGAATCCATAATTGGCATGCTATTTGTATATGGGAGAAACTTTTTCAACAATTTTTAACAGCATACAACCTTCTGATAATCTCGACACAAATAGTATTTTTATCTTAGTTGACCTGAAAAATAAAACTTGATATTTTCAATATGATCTCAATATTTTGATACATTCAGTATGATATCAATATATTTGATATGATATCAATACTTCAATATGATCTCAATATTCCTTTGGGAATTCAAAGAAATAATCAAAAGAATTCAAGTTCCAAATATATGGGACATACCACTACAGTTAGCCATATAAAATAATACTTAGGGCATCACAAAATTGATGAAAACACAAAAAAGAAAAAATAGTTTTATCTCACAGTTTAAGGGGTACAAATTTATGTACTCACATGTTTTTCTTTATAATTTGAAATATTCCAACTTAATCTATCTGTTGGGTACCATCATACTGCACTTAAAGAAAAATACAATTTGAACTAGGCACATTTCACATGCCAAAAAAAAATATTTGCAGGCACAGTAACCAGTGCAAAAAAATAGTAACCAGACCTACTTTATCTTACAAAATATGAATTTCAATATACTTGTTTATGCTGAGCTTTCGGTTAAGGTATTGTTAGCTTGAGGAATAATATTTTAAAAAAAGCTCAAAAATACTATACGAAGTGCCATTCGCCCAAACACCAACCACTGTAAGATGTGCAGTTCACCCAACCACCTACAGGCGGCGTGCGAAAGTTCTTTCCCGAAATGCTCTTGATGTGCTGGTCCTCATGAAGTAAAACATGATTTGCCGTGTCAAATACAGTCCAAATGCGCTAACTGTGATGGATCCCATGTTTCTTATAGCCTATGGTGCCTATTCTACGTGATATTGTCAACAGCAGAAAGAAAACCCCAAACCTTAAATGAATGAACTGGATGTTTCCATAGTTTCATATAACATAAATGGCACCAAGGATAAACAAGACTCAATTGACTATTTGCTTTCTATTAATGACATTGTGTGCTTGCAGGAGCATCTGCTATGTTCTTCTTCCATTAATTTCCTAAAGCAAAGTAAAGATCATTTTTATTTTGTGGTGAGTGCTTGATGTGCACGTGGTCTCCCTTCCGGTGGTCTTGCATGCATAGTAAATAAAAAACTGTCCCATTTATCTCTAGTACAGTATTTTTCAGATAGATACTTTTTGACTGTCCAGCTAGGCAATACTGTGCTTGTAAACTGTTATTTGCTGTGTAACAGAAATAAAGTGCTATCCCTGAATGCTTACGCGAAAGCTTGCACACAGCTGCAGAAGTTACTTAAGGATATTAGTTCAAATGTTCTACAATGGGTTGTTTTGGGGGATAGGAATACTGATTTAAACGCAATTTCTCCACGTTCAGAAATGTTTCTAGATATTTTCCCTAGCCCATACCATGTGGTCAAAAATGACATAGGTTACACGTACATGCATCACACTGGGTCAACACCAAGTATTGATAATTGTGTATTAAGTGCATACCTAGTTTCTTCTGTAATTCATGTTGACAAAGATTACTGCAACATTAACCACCTTCCCATTTCTTTCACAGTTTCTTTGCCTTCACTTCCTGATGCTAATGCCCCAAAGAAGAAAAAATGGTTTGAAATATCAAATTAGGAATATCTAAATTGGAATGTTCATTTAACAATGCTTGCTTCCCTTTTGTCTACTGTACATGTGCCCTACCACCTTTTGCAACTTAGTGCACCTTGCCCAAATAGACAATTTGATTTGAATATTTACTATTTAAAAATAGTTTCTTGTTTGAAGCAAGTGGAAGGTGTGGTAGTGCCTCTTGATCAATGTCCCATTAATGCTTGGCAACCAGTGTGGAATTTTCACCCAGAGCTTAAACCTAAAAAAAATAAAGCAAAGTTATGGCTCCAAATTTGGGTGGCGTGTGGCAGACCTCCTTTGGGAAGTGTTTGATATTAAGCAGTCAACAAAGATTGCTTATAAAAAGCATCTCAGAAAGACCTGTCTTAGTGGGAAAAATTTCTCTAAGAATAAGAAAGATTTGAAAAATGTTTCAAATAGTTCCAAGTTTGATTAGTATAATACTCAACGTAATATTTCTTCATCTCAATGGCTGTCACACTACTCCCAAATTTTCTTAAAGTTAAATTGTTCTGTACATTTGGTGTATAGTAAGTTACTAAGCATCTGTTTACCTTGTAACCTGTCACAGCAGCATGTTTTACCTGTTTTGTATGACCTCATCATTAAGTCAATGAAGCAGCTCAAATCAAAATCATGTGATATAGATGATGTTTCTGTTAAAAATATTCGTCCTAATTCCAAAGAACTCATGTTTCATTTACAGTTATTATTTCAAATGTGTTTGGTTAGTTCAATAGTTCCTGACAGATTCCTCTCTGGAACTGTTATATCAATATTGAAATACAGATGCAATTGATTGAAATGCAATATGTTTTACTTCTGTCAATCAATGAGGGCACATTTTATGGTGAAAATCAGTTTGGGTTCAAGCAAGGAATAAGTTGTGCACATGCTCACATGGTACTCGCGAATGTTCCATGTAAAGCCTCTCAACAAAATAAGCAAGCTCATTTTTGTTTATTAGATATTTCTAATGTGGTCGATAGTATTGTTCATAGTCAAGCTTTGTATTCTCTTACTGTAAATGGTTTAAATATTTCTATTGTCTTTGTTCTGAGATATTGGTACAATTATGCTCACTTGCATTTAAAACTGAAGGGGACTCTCATGCAAGAAAATACTACAGTCTATTGTTGTGTACATCAAGGCAGAGTATTACCTTAAATCGCATTTGCCAGCGAGATAAGGTGGTAGATCCTCCTGTAGTTCTCACTGGTGGTGAGTGATGTAATTATGTTGGCTTAGCTTCCCAGTCCAGCCTCCACTCAGCCCTCTTCCAGTCCCTGTCGACTCCAGCCTTGAAGGAGTGGGGAGTCTCAGCTTGGATGGTAGACTCAGATAGGCTATTCCAGAGGGGAAGCAACCGAATGGAAAAGAAGCCACGTCGTTCCCTTCTCCGACATCCAGGCAGGTGAAGCTTAAGACTGTGACCTCTTGAATTGTTAGCCAGGGAGGGGGTGAAGATCTGGTTCAGGTGACCGGATTTTAAAATTTGGCGTGCCATGATCACATCTCCTCTACATCTTCGATACGTGACGGTTGGAAGTCTCAGAGATACTAGGCGACCCTGGTAAGGGACATTATTGAAGCCACGGACCAGTTCGGTTGCTCTCCTTTGGACACTTTCAAGGGCTATTGTGTCCATTTTATTTTGGGGAAAGGCGAAAGTCAAGCCAAACTCAAGGTGGGGACGGACAAGGGATTTATAAAGTTGTGTAACCACACATGACTTTCTGGTTACAAAAGAGCGCTTAATGAGTCTGAGAGCTCGATTAGCTTTTGCAACCTGAGCCTGAGTGTGGCTGTGGAATTTTAAATCTTTGTCCATCATGACGCCTAAGTCTCTCTCCTCGGCAACTGTTTCCAACTGATCACACCCTATATGGTAGGGATGGTGGGGGTTATTGTGCCCTAAGTGCAGTACCTTGCATTTCGTTGCATTGAATTGTAGGGCCCAAGTTGATGACCAGGAGGATAGCCTGTCGAGGTCCAGCTGAATGCAGGCTCTTTCTTCTTCAGTTTCAGCAGGCCCAATGAGCTTACAGTCGTCAGCATATAATGTTAAAAGGTTGCATAGATAAGTTGTACAGTCGTTAATATATATGCTGAACAACGTTGGCCCAAGGATGGTTCCCTGTGGGACGCCACTTATAACCGGGGAAGTGGAGGAGAAAACTGGATCGCCATTATCAGTGTAGATCATGACACGTTGAGATCTACCAGTTAGGAATGCTCCAATCCAATCAATCACATCCTCATGCACCTGGTAAGCTTTAAGCTTCAGCAACAGGTATGAGTGTTCAACTTTGTCAAAGGCTTTGGCTTGGTCGAGTAAGATAATGTCAACTGGTTTACCCATATCCAAAATTTTAGTTGCATGATCATATGACTGAATAAAGTTGGTATCGATTGACCTGCCCCTGCGAAATCCATGTTGTCTATCGCTAATAAGTGTATTTTCTTCTAAATAATTTATTAGAGCATGGTTAATGATACCTTCCATGATCTTGCAAATGGCTGAGGTTAGGCTTATTGGTCGATAATTTCCTGGGTTATCCTTGTCCCCTTTCTTAAAAATTGGTATAATATTTGCTGTTCTCTAGTCATTTGGTACTGACTTTTTGGCCAGGGACATGTTGAATATTCTGGCAGGGGGGAGGGAAATGTGAGCAGCAGATTCTATCAAAAGCCAAGGGTGGAGATTATCAGGTCCAGCAGCTTTGTTGGAGTTTAAACTTCTTAGTATTTCAAATACATCTTCTTGAGTAATGATTACAGGAGACATTGGGTTATGTACTGTTACAGGAGGTATGGTTGGGAGTGTAATGTCAGGTGGCTTAGAGGTGAAGTTTGTGCAAAAGCTGGCATTCATGCAATCAGCAATTTCTTTTGGGTCAGTAGTACTGGAGCCATCTGTTTTTTTTAGCCTGTGGTGCGTGGACGGGAAGGGTTGTTGGCTGTAACATAACGCCAGAATTTTTTGGAGTTTTTCCTTGACTCATTTGCAATAGATTCTTCATGGTCTTGGATAACTTTTCTTGTCATGTTTCTAAGCTTGTTTCAGAGCATGGTGTATTTGTTGTGATGGTTGTCACACTTGCATTTTAGGTATTTATTCCATGCTCTATTTTTCTTTCTGATAATTTTCTTAATATTCCTGGGAAGGTATGGAAGTCTTTGGTTTATCTGACCAATAAATCTTTATATGATTCCTACATGCACCTAGTAAAGTAGACTTAAAACGATTCCAACTAGATTCAATGTCTGTCTCAACTGATAATCCCTCATCTCAATTTATATTAGCTAGTTGTTAACGGATCAAAGCGTAATTGGTAAAAGTTCTCTTAAGTTTACCATCACGACTATGGTTAATATTAATGTCATTCATTATGCATATGTGGTCACTTGCACCAATAGCTGGAAGATAACAAGTGGAAGTAATCCTCTCAGGATCATTTGTAATAAGGAGGTCTAATAATGATGGTTGTTGTGAATGTCTGAATCTAGTGGGTTGCATTATTATTTGAGTTAGGAAATTGTCAGCAAGGGTTTGGGTGGTTGTATAGGAGGGGTTATTAGGGGGTGAGTACCCAATACGTTCAAACCAACGAACTTCTGGCATATTAAAAAGTGATGAATTTAGATTACATAACATCTGTATTAGGTTAGAAACCACTTGGTGAGATACTAGTTGGTTTGGAGCTGATGGGCTACAGTAAAGCACACCAATATTCGCAGTTTTGAATCCAATTAGAAGTCTAACTAATACATGTTCCACCCAAGCATTTGTAGGTTGAGAAATAGAAAAATCAATTTTATCTACCTTAATTCCAAGCCTAGTGTAGATAGCCACTCCTCTTTGACACAGGTTACTATCTAGGTTGCTCAGGAGTAAGTATCCAGGGATTTGAATATGTGCGTCATCCAATTTGGTCAACAAGTTCTTAGAACACACCTCACAAACACAGAAAACATCTACATCCTTTTCATAAAGTAACACTTTTAGTTCTGAGAGTTTTGGCACTAAAGAATCAATGTTTGTATATAATATTCGCAGTTGTGTCCGTTTTCTTTGGCTGGCTGGGCTGTTGCTAGTTCCAGCTTTGTAACTCTGATATGGATTTTCGTCACCCGAGCTAGCAGTGACGTAGTTGGTCTCAGACGAATCAGATGCAACACTTGATGGAGAGACAGAGCTCAAAACCAAAGCCGCGGAAACAAAGGTTGAACTTATAGAAGTCTTTCTGGCTTGGCTTGACGCACTATTTACAAGGGATATGGGTAAGTCTAGTAAACCATCAAGAGAGGGGGGAAGGACTCCCTCCCCCAGGGGGATCACGTTATTGTCACCTTATATTTTCAAGATGTGTATTGCTGGGATTATTGTCAAGATCTATCAGGTGTATTTTATGGGGTTTACTGATGTGTCATATATTGCTTACACAGATGATATTCTCCCTATCAGTAGATGCAAACCTTCCCTGTCCTGCACAGTTCAAAGGGTTAAAAAAGGTTTCCTTGATATTGGATTAAATCTGGATCTTGAAAAATGCAAGTATATTTGTTTTAATAGTACCTTGCCAAATACTCCTTTAAAAATAAAAAATACATCCATTCCATCTGTTGAAAATTTTTGGTGGCTTGGTTAACAATTAGTAAAAATATTTTATCCTTCCACCAGTCTGCAATATCTGAAGCTTGTAAAAAAGTCAGATTTGGATACTCTAAGATTGTATCAAACCAGTCTGAGCATAATCAAAAGGCAATAGTTTCTTTGTATTCACTTTTTTGTGATCACTCTGTACTTTATCTTTCTGGGACCTTCATTCTACTGAAAAAGAGTGACTTATGTAAACTATGTACATGTTACTGTAAATACCAGCTTTATCTACCTCTATTGTATCGAAATCAGAGAAAAATCCAAAATAGAAAGCTCCCAATATAACTGGAAAACTACAGGAGCTTCATGATAAGTTATTATCACAAGCATATAGATGGCTTACCCCATATTACAGGCTCATCCATTTGTTCTGTTGATTTTTTTCCTTGTTGATTTTGTTGTACTTATTGTGTTCTACCTTTGTCCTTGTCTTTGGTACTTATGTGTTGTCTTCTTTTGTGCTGTTTATTTCTGTTTTCTCTCTTTTTACTCCACTATCTTCACATTGTTTTGTGCAGTGGGTTGAACATAAATTATTATTATTAGTACTATGAAATATCCTGTACATAGACATAAAAAGATATAAAGAACTGACAGAAAAAAGTAAGAAGGACTAGGCCAATTTACCCTAAAATAGCCAAATTTCATGGGACTCAAGGTTTAAATTTAAAAATTTTGGTCTAGTTTCTAGTTTCAGAAACTGGACTGCTAATCTCATAATTGAACTATAAGGCCCAACACCCAGACAAGGGTTGCAAGACAATGGTTAGAAACTAGTTTCTTCTTTAACTGGTTTATGACCAGTTAACAACCAAAATGAGATGTGTCTCTGCCCACAGACATGAGTGGATATGGATCAGTTGTGTTTACCTCATTGAGCAGTGCAGTGAGGTTAACTATGTTGAGTTCTAACAAGGAAGACTTAATTGATTACTATCAGTACTGCAGGTTTTGTAGGGTTGAGAGGGAGTATTGGGTCCATCCCTACTCAGAAAAGAATGCAAAGCCTCATCCTTGGCAGCAACAGAATTGTCTTAAACAGAGAGAAAATGTATCACATGAGTGCTCTGGCAGTTTATAGTTGTACAACTCTTCATGCTTCTCCAGTTCTCCTACAAACTTCATGTTTAATTCCTGGTCTGACATGATGAGAGCCAAAATAATTGGATAGTAGTAATGTGGTAGCTTCTGTAAATGTTTGGGACAACACTCTCTAATGCAACTGTGACCATGGCTAGAGGGTCTTGCAGAACCAGTTTTAGACTGATTGGACACCAGTCTCATCTGGATTGCTTCACGGGTGGGCCCCTACTCTACTTCAGGGCCATGGTCACAAAACAGTTGCATGCACAATTGATTAGGAACCCTAGTCTCAAAACAGTTGCCCCATAGGCACTGGGTCTAAGCATCTAGGAATTTTTTTTTGTAAATAAAATAAGTCTAAACAGTAACCAAACTTACCTTATCTTACAGAAGACAAACTTCAATCTACTTGTTTATGCTGGACTTTTGGTTACAGTATTGCTAGCACAAGGAATAATATTTTAAAAAAGCTAAAAAAAAATACTATATAATATCCTGTGTATAGACATAAAAAGATATAAAGTACTGACAGAAAAAAGTAAAAAGGACTAGGCCAATTTACCCCAAAATATCCAAATTTCAGGTCTAGAGACTTAAGGTTTGAATTTAAAAATTGTGGTTTAGTTTCTAGTTTCAGAAACAGCACTGCTAATCTCTCTGTAAATTTTTCAGCTACACCCAGAGAATTATGACCATCTTAACTGAATGCTATAACCACTTGCTCCAGGAAGTATTTTTCCAGGATAGAAACTTTTACGCCATAAATAAAGTATAAAAAAAGAAATAAATTACATCTTAGGATTTTAGTTAATTATGACACATAATGAAAATGAGACAAAAAACACTGTATTTTCAAACTATGAAAGTGTGATAAATGATGTTTTTTAAGATACTAAAATTTCCAAAAGCAGGCCATTAAAAGTCATCAAAACATAGGTAAGTTTTAATATACTTTGAACCAATGTTCATATCCTGTACAGTATGAGTTTTCACAGACTGACTCTTTTTTTTTTCTTCTTCAAATGAACTAAATAACAAACAAGCAATATTGATAATAACAAGCAGCTAGAAAATTCAGAGAGTATATATTACTAGGACTAGGTCATATTTTTAAATTAGGAGGAGAGGGCTAGGGGTAAAGTAAAGTGATCTGCTTTTAGGAATGACGTAGGTATTCTAGAACTTTTTAGGTAGTTTTTGGAATTTGGTAAAATTCTAGCTTAGGGGTTTCTTTCTATCTTGGAAAGTAGTTGAATTAGGTGATAAAACCTTCAGAAATGGGTCCTGGCCAAAATTGTACCCCAGAAAGGTATTGCTAATCTGCTTTGTCAACACTTTTCTTATTTTTAATGTGCAGACCTGTACAAGTTCTTAATGAAAATGTTTTAACTTGAATCTCAATTACCAGCACAAGAAGATGGTGATCAAATCCTATAAATTTCTTGCTAGTGGTTATGAGAAAACTTTAGTTGATGTTTGGGGTTCCAGTCAACTTTGACCTATTTGATGAACTCTTGCATTTAATGAGTCTGACCCTCTGGTTCACCCTCCTTCTCCATGGGGCAAACTAAAAAGGCATAAAGTTGACAGGGTTTTGAAGCCAAAGGAAAAGTTGGGGTTGTATAATGTGAATGAAATTATATTCAAAATACTAATTCCAGTCCTCACTGGTGATTTCTGTATAGTAGAAAGTGGCGCTCATGGACTAATTTGCTTTGCTCTATAGGTGATGTTACCTCAGTATTCAACCAAATTTGTTTCACTAAGGCCTTCCCATAGCCAAAGCATCTATTCAAACAATCTTGAACTGAAAAATTGTATAATTTGAATTCTGTTGGAAGGCATTTCTACAAATCAACAGAACATAAACATAATATTTAACTAATCACTCTGATTCACCAGTTCACTGGCTAGTTTCAACTCAAAGGTGAAAGTGGATAATTAGCACTAAATGAGGCATAAGTTTTTTAATTAAAGGCATTAACAATTCTTAATACATAAATGGTTTATTATGACATAAAGATAATTTACTTCAGTGCAGTTTCTATGTCTGTCCACAATTGAAAGGGTAAGAGGAATTGAAATAGCTGCTTCACAGCATAGTTTCCAGTTTAGACAGCTTGTGATGAAACTAAACATTTATGCTGTCCTCTCTCTTAGCTTATCCATCAGTAGTGGTGCTCTAACACTATTAAAGTTTTGTTGCTCTCTTAACTCTAATTTTGAGTTTTCAATATCTTTTCAATTGACTTTGGTTTTTGAAAAATACAATTCTTACTATTTCAGTAGAATTTTAAGGTATACCAAAGATTTTTCTTAAAGTTAAGACATAGATTTACAAATTTTAAACCTTGTCAATTGGGATTGAACAATGGTATAGGTCCTAAAACACTTTTCTTGAGCCTCATTTGAGCAGAAAATCTATTTTCAAGATTTCACTTCATAACCCAGACTGTTGAAGATTGTCAAATGATGGTGCCCTCTAGAGGAAGGACTGGAGGTCTAGGTGTTTCAAAATGTCTTCCAGCAAAATCCTCAAGGCTCTAGATACATCCCTGAGAATTTCATTTGCATGAATTAACTACTTTCAAAGATAGCAAGAAGCCCCTAGCCTAAAATTCTACCCATAGCTTTATAATATTTCCTTCTGAGGGGGGCCAACCACTAAACCAGAAACAATGCTTCAAAAGATCTTTCCAAGGCATAATTTATAGCCTGGACCACTTCTTGAAACTGTTGTTCACACAATAGTTGTGCTCCAAGATAAAAGAATGCAGTAAAATTCTAGTTAATTGAGTTCTTGCTATTTCAGAAAGGGTTTAGGTTGGGAAAATGTAACTTTTGGGATGAATCTACAGACTAAAGTATGTCCCAGGAAGGTATTTTGAAGCAAATACCTCTACTCCTTCTCCCTCTAGAGGGCCCTGACCTTTAAACATATGTGTGTTATAAAAGTGAAACCTTGCAAAATTGATCTTTGATCAAAGGGTGGACACCACCCTCTGACAAATGGAAAAAAATAGCATGTAAGCCTATATAAAAAGGTACTATCCAATCTCTCTATAAATACAAATATTTTTGCCATCTAGTTCAATAATTTGGCAATCTCTATAGCAAAATTTAAATTTGTCAACTAATTCACAAGGAAATTTGCCCCAGAAAACTATTCCTTTTCCAACTAGTTGACAAGTAATTCCTTGTCAACTTGTCCACATCCAATCTTCTGCTTAATTGAAGTACAACAAAATTGTTTTCAGCTTCATAACTTTCCTCAATTCCATTTTATAAGGTTTTAAAGATATGCAAATACATTTCCTAAATTTTGAAAAAAAAACATTGGTATGGCTCAAAATTCTACTCAAATAATAGGAATTACATTTTCTGAACTAAAGGCAGAGAAAAAGCAACTAGTTACTGAAAATTAAGGTAAAATGTTGCTTTGTCAATATTTCAATAGGAATAGACCTGTCATGTAGGCAAATTTCAGGGCCCTCTAGAGGGAGAAGGAGTGAAGGTGGGGACTTTAAAATACCTTCCCGAGACATACTTTAGCCTGTAGACCCATCCCTGAAAGTTTCGTTTTCCTCACCTAAACCCTTTCCGAGATAGCAAGAAGTCAATTAACTGGAATTTTATCAAGAATGCCAATATTCTATTACCTCTTTGCCCGTGTCAAGGTTACAACACAATAATCGTCATACAGGTCTTTTCTAAAAATAAGGTCAGCATTCTCATTTCTTCAGTTATATATTCCGTTTGTCCAGCGCTGGGGAAGTTTTGAAAAAAACATTACAGGCCTTCTGACCAGAATTATGCCACGCGGGATTTTTCGGCACCATCTGAAGATCCTTAAAAATTTACCACTTGCATCACCTTGGAATCACAACCCTTTGCGTGGATTATGTTTAACACACTTATTAAGTACCAAGAAATGTACTATAATATGGTTTAAAAACCGAACTGACTTTCCTGTTCCAAGGGTGTCTGAAATTAACATGTACACTGATGTTTCTCTTATGACCTGTGTGCTCAAGATTACATACTTCACGCACATATAATTATGCTAACTAGTCAGGGACAATAGTTTATGTAATAAATTCACCCTATCCTTATGAATTATTTGAAAAGTACAACAAAAGAGGATTAGACTACCGTCCTCCACTGGCGTAATTCCGTCAAAATCCTGGGGGGGGGGGGGGTGTGTGTAAAGTTGGAACCAGTTTTTTCAAGTCAAGTGAAAATGATAGTGATAAATGAAAATGAGCCATATGGTGCCATTAAAGCAAAATTTACTAAGAAAACTGATCTGTTTCTTTGAATGCTCGAATTATTAAGGCCATTCGTAGTTTTGACAAGATTTTTTAAGGCGCTAAATTTCAGCTGGGGGAGCTGTTGCCTTTTGACCCATAGCAAATTACGCCCCTCCCATCGGGATAAAAAGTTATCCCGATGGTAAAGTATGTTCCATTGTTATTTACAGGAGTCACCCAATAAAAAAAGAAGAAAAAGAAACAACACAGAAGTAGGATACTAGGCTTGGATGCAGCAGATAAGATAGTTTTTTTTACTCCATAGCTTCGAGGAAGCCATTTAGACATTTCAAAGAAGCAAAATAGCACTGAAAAATCTTCATCAGTTTTTTGGGTTTTTTTTTCCAATTAATGTTGAAATATCTATGCAAAATTAACGGCACTAGGATTGGTGTGCGCCTATGATATTCCCTTGGTTTAAGGTGTTTTTCTAGTAAGTTTCAGGCAGATCTAAGCACTTTGTTGCAAAGATGTTTCTCCACAATATAAGAAAATAGAATAAGTACCTCTCTGCTGAAAAGCTGATTGCAGGCCTGGGTATTAGAGGGACCCAGTTTTGGCACATTTTCCACCTCAAATAGCAGTGACAAAGAATCATTGAGTCGTTTTGGTTAAAGCAAGGTGGCTTATGTCTACGTTTAAGATAGAAACAGGTCTTTGCACGTTCAAAATAACTACAGAATGTGTCCGGGTCTCGGGAGTGGCATGCGCTTGTGAAATTTTTTTCATTCTGCACGAATGGAATTACTGATAATTACTATTACAATCTTTTGAAAAACGACAAATACCTAGTGATTTTTAGAAACCCTACTTAAACCCCTTTCGAAAAAATGTGATAAGAATAGTAAGAGCCGTAAGGTAGTTATAGAGGCATGAGCCGGATTTCTGTAAGCAAATTGCTTAGCGTTATACATGATAATATGTATTGACTAAGATATACTGTAGATAAAGTTCCAAGAGAGCTCTGGTAATTGAGAAGTATCTGAATCGCCATATATGATAATACATATATACTAAGATATACTGTAGATAAAGTCCCAAGAGAACTCTATTCCGAGAAGTAAGTGAATCATCAGGTCCGTTTAGTCTTCACTTTAATAGTTTTTTTCACGAATATGGAAAAAAAGTATTTTTCCAAAATCTAGGGCGCCACTTCTGTTTTTTTTTTCATGCAAATGCCCCAAAAAGTGTTATTCAAAATGCTGCAATTGGAAGAGACGACAAGAACTAAGAAATAGCTTCGTCACTGGAAAAATGGATATAACATTTTTTCAAGATACTGACAAAGATAGTCTTAATGTCCTAAACCAAAATTTTCCTCTTACAGAACAAATACGGCAATAGGGAGGAGGGGGGCATAAGCAAGCAGTTTTGCGTTAATTTTTTTGTAGTAGTTTTTTTTCTCAAGACAGGAATTACCATTGAAAAATATATATTACTGACAAAGACTCATAAATAATCTAACACAGAATAGGAAAGGTTATTATCATACATTTTTCATACAAAGCGTCGGCACACAGCGACGACGCCTTGCTTCAATGGTCCCTACTTGTGTGGAAAAAAGTCCAAGACATCAGCGCGCAGTCTCAACGCTGGCTTCCCATCAGCAACCTGTAATTTACAATATAAATGTGAGTGGTTTTCAGTTTCCCCAATATGATCCTTTCTTCAAATTAATCCCTGGTTCCCACTGCTGCGATTTCGCACAAAATCTTGCGACATGCGACAAATGACACAAATCGTGCAACAAACGACGCAAAACCATCCATTTTCCTGCAATGTAGGATGCGTTGAATAATTTCAACTCATACGACAAATCGCATGCGTTGTTCTGATAAAAAAGGATCATAACCAAAGTCATGGAGCTGATTGAAAAACTAATTTTGGCTGTTTGTCGCAGCGATGCAAAAGGCTGCGTTTCTTTGTGAACCTCCATCCGATTCTGTCGTACGTCAGTTCGGCCAGAAAAAAATCGTGTCGGGATTGACGCAGCAGTGGGAACCAGGGGTGACAGGTCATGTCGGGTGGAATTTATCGCTTATTCGAAACTGCGCATAAAAGGGTGAATAGGTAACTTGATACCAGTTGGCATAAATAGATCACTTGGTACCAGTTGTGAAAGTAAACTTGGTTTTTACTTTGAGTTCATTAAAAAATAAACACAGATAAGCGAAAACAAAAAAGAGTGAAGTTGATGTGAGAAGACTAAAGAAGCTACAAAGCCCGTCACTATTTACGAGTTTGATGACGACTACCGTAGCACTCATAAAGCAAAATGTCATATAAAATAGCTATATTCGAGTTCGAAAAAAGACGCTCTATCCGCATTCTTCCAAAAGAAACTCCGAAGCGTTTAAGTTCTTATGGTTTCTTTAAGTCAGTGACGCAATTAGTCTAGCGGTTAAAAACAAGATCAAAATACTAATGAAAGCAGTATTGTTGCTAGTGGCAGTAACTTTTTTGACGGAGCAAACGAAGAAACCGAGAGTATTCTTAGAGTTTGGAAGATATCACAAGGAAGGATTTAGAAGACATTGAGATTTCTTGGAAGGGGGGTAAAGAGTGAAGCATTAAATAGTTGGGGTGGAGGAGGATAGTGTACAGCTGTGTTGGCCTCAGTCGGCTCCGTGCTGTGTTGAGTTGTTAGTAGAAATAGTAGCAGAGGTATTACATGAGTAGATACCAGATCATGGGTAGTGCAATAGCGCTGTCTAAGTAAAGAGCGATGTAGGCACAATGTATTTTTTTTCGAGAAAGCACTTCATATAGAAGTTGTTGTAGAAACTTCGGAAGGAGCTCATTCGATTGGAAATCGAAAGTTCTAGAACCCTTTTCGAGAGTCAACAGTGATTGAAGGGCACCCACCCCCTCCACACCCATCATTTCCCAAAACACGTCTAATCAAAATTTTGAGACAGCTATTTTATTCAGCATAGTTGAAAGGTCCAGTCATTATGTCATAGGGGGATGTAAACCTCCCCCTCCCCCCACAACCCCCAGGGTGGGGGCTGTAACTTACACAATTCTTCCATTGTTTACATATAGTGTATGTTATTGAAATAGGCGGGCATGTTTGACCTTTACTTTCCAAAAAACAAAGGGCATTCAGGTGAGTTTTTCAGAGAATATTCAGGGGAATGAGGAACTAAATCAAAACCCATTTTGTACATACGGGTTGTCAAAAAAGCGTAACTCAGAAATTATTGAGTATATTAATTTAAGGGAGATGATAAATCGATCAAAAGGGCATAATTTGCACGCTAAAGTTGAACTAAATCAAAACATACTTTGTGCATACAGATCGTGAACAAGGTGATATCAGCAATATTTTTAGAACGGCTTACCGCATGAAGATGAAACTTCCAGCACATCATGAATGGATAATCAACTTACCAAAAGACAACTGAATTTAGCAATGCTACGATAGTTTTAAATATACCAATCTCTCTCTCTCTCTCAACATATACATACTAATACTGCTTTTATAACTGCTGCTACTATAAATAGTAATACAACACTATAACTGCTCATGCTATTATGATCCTAGTACTATTAAGCCTGAAAGTACGAATGTGAAAATTTTATAGAATAAAAAGGCGCATCTCAAGAATGGATTTGGGTATTAAGTTGGAAATTTCAAATAATGCTTAAATGGGAAAATTAATTGACTCGAAGGTAATACATTCATGCTACTAAAAATACTACAACCATGGTTACGTTTACTGCTACTACTACTACTACTGCTACTAAACAACTTCAACTACTACTTCATTTGCAACTACTTGTAAGGCTAAGAGTATCAAGATGAAAAAGGTGTCAAAAGGGCTTATCAACAATATTTTTGGAACAGCTTACAGTATCAAGATGAAACTTCCGGGATAGTCATGAGGGAGCGTCCAACTGACCGAAAGGCAACATATACATGCTACTACTGCTATAAATAGTGTTACTATTACTATGACTAATACAATACTATTACTGCTCCTATTGCTCTGATACTAGTCCTATAAAGACCAAGTGTATCAAACAGTTCGTGGTAACGAACTGTAGTAAGGAGCGACCCGGCTCAATAGTAACCAAAACTTTAAAAAAGAGAATTTTGATACCAATAGCTACATCAAAAGAAACGCAGTTTAATGCTTATTTTAAATGCACAAGTTTCATCAAGTTTTGTACTACCCATCAAAAGTTAAGAGCCTGAGAAAATTTGCTACATTTTAGAAAATAGGGGGAAACAACCCCTAAAAGTCCTAGTATCTTAACGAAAATCACACCGTCAGATTCAGCATATCAGAGAACCATATCGTAGAAGTTCCAAGCTCCTATCTACAAAAACGTGGAATTTTGTATTTTTTTGTCAGAAGGCAGATCACGGACGTGTTTATTAATTTTTTTTTCCCAGGGGTGATCGTATCGACCCAGTGGTCCTATAATCTTGCGAGAGGGCTCATTCTAAGGGAAATGAAAAGTTCTAGTGCCCTTTTTAAGTGACCAAAAAACTGGAGGGCAACTAGACCCCCTCCAACGCTAATTATTTTCCCAAAGTCACCAGATTAAAATTCTGAGGTAGCCATTTTATTCAGCGTAGTCAAAAAACCTTATAACTATGTTTTTGGGGACAACTTACTCCCCCAGAGTCCCCGTGGGAGGGGCTACAAGTTACAAACTTTGACCAGTGCTTACATATAGTAATGGTTATTTGGAAGTGTATAGGCGTTTTCAGGGGGATTTTTTGGTTGGGGGAGGGGTTGAGAAGAGGGGGATATGCAGGGGAACTTTCCTTGGAGGAATTTGTCATGGGGGAAGAAAATTTCCATGAAGGGAGCGCAGGATTTTGTAGCATGATTTAAAAAATAATGAAAAAATAAATATGAAAAAGTTTTTCAACTGAAAGTAAGGAGCAGCATTAAAATTTAAAACGAACAGAAATTATTACGCATATGATGGGCTCACCTCTTCCTAATACCTCGCTCTTTACGCTAAAGTACTTTTAGTAATTTCAACTATTTATTCTACGGCTTTTGTGATTCAGGGGTCGTTCTTAAGAAATTGGGACAAAATTTAAGCTTTAGTGTAGCGAGCGAGGTACTGACGAGGGGGGGTGAACCCCGTCATGTACGCAATAAAAACATGAGAATACAGAAGTTCGTTACGTAAGCTGATTTGTAGGTCACGTAAATCTTTTACTAATAAAAACATTCTTAAAAAATCAAAATTTCTAGTTGCCTTTTTAAGTAACCGAAAAATCGGAGGGCAACTAGGCTTCCTCTCCCGCTCTTTTTTTCTCAAAATCATTCGATCAAAACTATGAGAAAGCCATTTAGCCAAAAAAATATATATAAATATACAAATTTCGCTTTAATTATTCATCTGCGGAGAGCCAAAATCAAAACATACATTGATTCAAAACCCTTCAGAAATTAAAAAAAACAAGATTTTTTAACGGAAAGTAAGGTGAACATTAAAACTTAAAACGAACAGAAATTACTCCGTATATGAAAGAGGATGCTTCCTCATCAACACCCCGCTCTTTATGCTGAAGTTTTTTACTGTTTTAAAAAGTAGAGTTAAGAGAAAGAGTCAAACTTTAGCGTAAAGAGCGGGGCGTTGGTGAGGATGCAGTCCTTTTCATTATATGCCACTCGTTTAGGACTTTTAAAAGGATTCTGAAGTACCATTTAGTTAAGAATCAAATAGAATAACATTTTTTTTTATTTATTTGTTTTTCTTTTTCTTTGAGGAGTTCGTGTCTCTTGAGTGCTTTTTTTTTACGGTGTATGGTTGTCTTCTCTGCGCTTTGACTCCCAGGCCTCAGGTATAGTTTCTTTTTAATCTTATATTCTGTTTGGCTATCGTTCTCTTTTTTGGTTGTGCTGCTACTATTATTAATTCTACCGCTACTACCAAAGTACTACTGCTACTAAAGCTAAGGGTATTAAGGGGAAAAATTTGGTGAATACTAAAACCAGTAATACATTATATCACGCAACCAATCAAAACTTTGTTTTTATGCTTCAGCTTGAAACTTAGAGAGAGAGAGAGGGAGAGAGAGAGAGAGAGAGAGAGAGAGAAAGAGAGAGAGAGAGAGGGGGGGAGAGAGGGAGAGAGAGAGAGAGAGAGAGAGAGAGAGAGAGAGAGAGAGAGAGAGAGAGAGAGAGAGAGAGAGAGAGAGAGAGAGAGAGAGAGAGAGAGAGAGAGAGAGAGAGAGATGCCTAGATACCTAGGCATGCATTTATCTAAGAACTCTAACAGTACAACAAAATTGAACAAGAAGAGGTTCTTTTCATAAAACGGCTGATTAAGAAAAACCCATATTCCAGGTTATCTACATGATTGGAGTAAGGATTGCTTTAGCCACATAGAAGAGCAAAAATTATGCAGATATTTTAATTCATGTGATCAAGAATGCTAATAATAACATGATATTGAATACACTGGCTCCATTCCCCACTTCTTAACTGTGTGAAAATACTTCATTGTTGCATTAAAAGTTAAACATAGGAATCGTCTGACATCACTTAAAGATTAGATTATTTACTCCTCTGTGTTTCGAATATCGATCCATAAATACAAAAGCTATGAGCGAAAGACAAACTCAACCGTCTCATTAACGTGTGGGTTGATAGTCATGCTCATCCTAAGTTCCAAGTTAACATTTTTTTTATTTTTAAATGGATTTGTATGTATACGTTTGATAGAAACGTAATATACGCATTAGTAAAAGTTTTTTGTACACAAGCATTAATTTCCTACTGACATAGAACCCTAAATTGCCGGATATCTCCTCCTACAGGGTTAGGAAACAGCGCATTAGAGGGCTCGTCGGGGCACACTTACACACATTGGAAAAAAACAAGAATATTAAAACCAACCTTTGTTGGTTTCAGAGACCAGCTGTGTTTGTTACAAGCCAAGTGATTACAGAATTCAAAATTATGAGGCAACATAAACATTCTAATCCAGAATCGTAGTTGGCGTTCTTAACTATAAGTTTTTGTAAAAATTAAATAAACACTTTAATCAGAGACTACTTAAACAGTTATAAAACCCTGCTTTTACTAAGTTTTGTAACAGAATCAAAGCTAAGTAAAGCCATATGGCTGAACTCACATCAATAAAATGGCTAACTTAGCGGTAACTTATTAGCAATACCGCAATTTGATGACTAGATTTAAAAGGAGATCAGAGATACGCGTACAAACCATGTACAGCCCTCAGTTCACAAACTTCACAAAGTTCGTGGACAAGGTAAGAAAAAGTACAATGGGTGGAAGAGAGATAAATTGTCGTTTTAAGAACATCATTAGAGGATCATACTTTTTTTGTTCACCTCTAAGGCTGCTCAACGAATTTCACAAGGGTCAGATCGGTTTCTTGGCAGTGTTTGAGCATAATAGACCCGTCTTGAATCACCGGGCTTAAGAAATGCATTTGAACTTCGAAATTTCACCAGCTCTAGAGCTCTCGCTCTTTTTCTTCTATCAATGTAACTTATAATGCAGCTTGCTGGTATCCAAATGATGGCACTTATAGCCACAATAACTCCAACAAGATTAGACTTGATACCATCCATTACTTTGTTAATGGTTATATCCTCTATAATATCCCAAAATCGTTCGACAATGTCTTGAACTGTCTTCTCACATATACCCTGAAAGAGTATAACAATAACAATTAAAAACATTTTGACATAGGTTATTCAATGAAAAAGCGAGAGAGACAGAAAGAGAAAGAGAAAGAGAGAGAGAGAGAGAGAGAGAGAGAGAGAGAGAGAGAGAGAGAGAGAGAGAGAGAGAGAGAGAGAGAGAGAGAGAGAGAGAGAGGTTAATATAGGCTATTCTTGTAGTCTAAACTCAATAAAAAATAATAAAAAATCTTATCTTTTTGATATTTCGTCATTTTTTTGTCAAGACTACAATTCTACTAGTTATTACTTTTTTTTTTACTACCACAAAGATGGATACCCTAACAGCTGCATTTTTCCAAAGCCTTGGTGAAACTATTTCTAAATTTTGCATGCCATTTTTCTTTTCTAAAGGACTTACATTGTTGCAAAACCCATGAACACAGGGAGTTCCATCCGGGAGTATGTCGGTTGGATCATAAGCAAAACAAGTATCATTCAAGTGTACTCGGCAGCACCGCTTACATGCATCGCCAGCTGAAAAAAAGAGGAAAGAATAAGAAACAACAGGACTAACAAGACATAAACTTCCATTTGAAGCTGTTGATTCAGTGTAATTCGAACCAATGGCTGTCATCGCAAGGACTCGTGCTCATGGTCTTCTATTTACCAGGTAGACACCTCAGTCACTGAGCTAAGATTAAAATATTTTCCGACGTCCAATAACAGCAGCTTAAATCGATGCCGATAGAGGAGGCTGTCGGTTTGCGACCTCACAATGGGATTATTTTCTAAGTGAAGTTCTATCATTTTGTTAAGCTAAAGTTTTGTAGTGCTTTTGAAAAATGCTTCTTATTGTTCCAATTAAACAAACCTTGTGTTTCATGAGTCTTTCTTAAAGAATTGGGACAAAATTCAAACCTTAGCGTAAAGAGCGAGAAGAGTGGTGAGAAGGAGCTAACCCCCTTCATATACGTAATAATTACTATTCGTTTTAAGGTTTAATGTTGCTTCTTACTTTCAGTTGTAAAAACCTGTTTTTTTAATATAATTTCTGCTCGTTTTTTTTAAATAATCCCAGAAAATATGGCCCCAGCTCCACAGACAAATACCCTCCCCACGGGCATATCCTATAGACAATTCAATCCCGGTGAAAATTTACCTATGAAAGTTACCTTTAACAACTCCACGCATAAAATTGAGACAGAAAAGAGAAAACAAGAAATATAAAAAGAATCATGTATAGGAATTGTGGCAAATTCCCTCAATGTTTAATTTCATCTGACAAGTACACCCCTGGAAACTTGCCTCCCCGTAGAAAGCTCCCCCGTGAGGAAACTCCCCACCAGAAAATTCGTTTTCCCACGTTAAAATGTAGGCATGCTTCCCAATAACAAATACTATGCGTAAACAATGGGCAATTTTTTATAACTTAAAGACCTTTCCCTGGGGCTGTGGGGGGTCATTTTATATCCAAAGGCTTAGTTATTGGGTCTTTCAACTAAGATGAACAAAATGGCTATCTCAAAATTTTACTCGGACGATTGTGGGTAAAAATGGGGTGGAGGAGGGTGCTTAGGTGCCCTCTAATCTTTTCGGTCACTTCAAAAGGGTACTAGAACTTTCGTTCTAATATCCGTTCTCTATAATTTCCGTTCGAATTTCCCTCTCACGATATTATAGGACCACTGGGTCGATACAATCAACCCTGAAAAAAGCAAAAAACAAAAACAAAGAAAACAAACAAATAAACACGCATCCATGATCTTTCTTCAGACAAAAAAAAAAAAAAAATCATCATTTTTACAGATAGAAACTTAAAACCTCTACAACAGTGTTTTCTGATTAGCTGAAACTGATGGCGTGATTTTCGTTAAGGTTCTATTACTTTTAGAGTGTGTTTCCCCCATTTTATTCGAAAATAAGGCAAATTTCTCAGACTCGTAACCTTCGACGGGTAAGCCTAAATAAAACTTATATATTTGAAATCGACATAAAAATATGATCCTTTTGATATATCTATCGGTATCAAAATTCCGTTTTTTAGAGTTTCGGTTACTATTGAGCCGGATCGCTCCTTACTTACAGTTCGTTATCACAAACTATCTGATATTTAGATAATGCTATATTCATACATATATTTATATATCCTTCCAAAAACAAAGCAGTTTTATTACCTTATTTGGAAAATCGGAAGAAAGTGCTGAATGCTGTATTATTGACTTACTCCTTCAATAAAAAGTAGAAAGCTAAAAAAAAGAAAAAAAAAGTAAGACAGACAAAGGGCGTAGAAAGAATTAGCTTAAAGGGTGGGTTAATGAATTGTATAGAATGACATATGATAAATACAATAAAATGCAAAAAAATTGCAAAGCTAGAAAGTTTGGACTTCATGAGGAAGAAAGCGGTCAAACCCAAAACTGTGTTCTTGCTAGCTCTCATGTTCAAGTTCTATTTATTTTCATAAAATAACAATAACAAAAAAAAAAAAATATCCCAAAGGGCTCTATGGCCCGTTATTTGGGAAACGGCATACAATAAATAAGGAATCATAAAACTTGCCATAAACATGCTAACCAACATCTAAATATAAATATATGAGGAAAAGAAATCAACTCAACGGCAGTCCCACGAAACAGCGACCCTCACATCACCCGACAATAAAATATAAATTAAAGTTCTCATGTCATCGAGGATACAACACCAACAAAACAACAACCCAAATAAGAAAAAATAATAATAAATAAACCATAAGAAACATTTAATAAGAAGCCTTTAATGAGAAACTTTTCATCTGTCTCTTAAAGGAGCCAAGTGTTCGTGACTGCCGGATCTCAGCAGGAACCAAGTTCCAAGCACGCCCCACAGTCAGAGCCAGGCTGAAGTCTGAACGAACCAAGGGACTAGCTGGAATCATCACATCCTCCCAGTTACGAACCATATACAAATTTACTTCCCCTACTAGTTTAAGCAGTCCCGAAAAACAACATGGGAGATCTCCCTGGAAGTATTGATATGCCAACGAAGATAGAGATAAAACATAAATATCTTTAATTTTGAGGAGGTCAAGAGGAGTGTGTTTAGCCGACTAGAGAATTCTTGCCACTTTCTCATAAAGATTGTGAATAGGAGCAAGTACCGAGGGAAATGTGGACATCCACACAGACGAACAGTAACATATATAAGGGTAAATCAGAGAGAAATATAAAAGACGGAGGATAGGGAAAGGAAATAAACGCTTTAATTTTCGGATGATCCCAAGTCCACGAGAAATTTTCACTCTTATTATTTGAACATGCCACTTAAATGATAAATTTTCATCCAAAAGAACTCCCAGGAATCGCACATATCGATCCGAGGGACGACTTATGGAGCCTCTTGGTGTATGAAGCTCAGTAATTGTGGGACAGCTCACACCTTTACGAGAAAAAATAAGAAGGTAGGACTTTTTTACATTTAAAGTTAGTTGATTTATGTCAAACCAAAAGAGTATTTTCTCAGTCATTGCTTGAAGCTTTAGAATAAGGGATGATTCATCCAGTGCTGCAGCACCTAAAGTAGTGTCATCTGCAAATACTATTAATTCTTCTCGACTATCAGGTGTGAACACAAACGTACTCTGAGAATAAGATTTGTGACACAATCCACAACAAACATTGTTAATTGGGGTGTTAAAAAGTCGGTAGAGATCGTTCACATAGATGAGGAAGAGGGTTGGCCCAAGAATAGAGCCTTGGGGTACTCCGTATTCTATTGGAACTTTTTCGTCAGTAACTTCCGTGGCGATAAATCTGTCAGTTAGGTATGACGAGAACCAAGACAATGCTTCCCCACGGACACCAACATGACAAAGTTTACCAATGAGAATCTTATGTGTTAGGCTGTCAAAAGCTTTCTTTACATCAAGAAAAATGGCTGCAGGAATAAGATTAGAATCTAAAGATCGTCGTATAAACTGAAGAAGTCTATTACAAGCATGTTCTGTAGAATACTCTGCGCGAAACCCAAACTGATGCCAATGGAAAAAAAAAATTAGCTTCAAGAAATCTCACCAGACGTTTGAGCATTGCCCTTTCAAATATCTTAGAGAACACTGACAAAAGAGAGATCGGCCTGTAGTTCCCAGGATCCTTTCGGTCACCTCCTTTAAACAGAGCTATAACACGTTGAAGTTTAAGACGTTGGGGAAATACTCCTAGTTGAAATGACCTATTAATCAAATGGTAAATCGGGGTGATAATCGATGGAAGAATATGTTTAAAGTCACAAAAGCTTTTTTCGAAGCTGCTTGACTCCAATGTGTGTTGGCCAGGAGATGAATAAGGGGTCGCAGACCAAGTTCACCAAAAGGGCTAAAATAAAAATGAGAATAAATTCCAGAATGGAATCTGAATTTTATCAAAAATGGAATTTTAGTGTTTTAATTTTTAACTGTTTTAACAAACAAAAAGAAAGTACCCATCCGAAGTATATCTTGTTTTCAATAAAACACAACTGACTCAGCAGATAAGAGGGGGAGAGGCGTTCAGAGGACAGGAGCCCCTTTGAACTTTTTTTTACTCTTTTAAGATGTAACATCAATCATTACTCTTTGTTCTAAATATTTCAAATTTTTTATGCTATTTAGTAAGAAACACCGACTTTAGAACCCTTTAGAAGCGGGAATGGGAGTGATTCCTCTGATGTCTTTGGAAACTTTAGGTGGTTTATTAGCATAATCAACAGTATAAAAACTGCAGTCAATTCAATTCCAAGATTTTCTAAAAGATGATTCTAAGATCTAAAATCAACTCAGCGAGCAAATTTGAGATAGGGCTCAAAGAGAAAGAAATTTTTGGTTATTTTTTAGGTATACATAGGCACAATAAGATTCGACAAGAGAAGCTTATTTACTAGTCTAAAGAAAACAAATCAACCATGTAAGGATCCTTGCCTCACAGAGATCGGGGGAGCATGACGGTCCCAAGTCCGCAAATGACGAGGGTTGGGCTGTGGGCTTGCAACCCACACCCGGGACCTTGAGGGGCAACCCTCGGGGGAAAAACAATTGCAACTGAAATGAAAAGAAAACAAATGAATGCTTACGGGTGTCACACATACAACTTTGAAGACCCTGTGTTTCACAGAATGGCAAACAGGTACCGTTGCGACATTGTCCTCGTTCTATACAACCTGTACCATCAGGCATTGGTGGGGATGGAGGACATTCAGGACTCAAATTTGTGCATCGAGACTCTTGCTCACACGTAGCGACCTGTGAATCACGACATTTGACACCAGCTGGCATCAATTGGCAGTGTTTGCAACAAGGAGAATTTTTATCACTAAAAGAGGAATAGGTAAATAATTTACAGGAAATAAAACAGAAATAGTATGTCCTTAGACGCAATACAAAAAAAAGTATTCTTATCACTAGAAGAAAGATATTCTTTGAGATACAAAACCCTCTAAGAAACACCTTATATAGTAAAAAAAAAAACTATTTAGAGCAAGGGTTAATTTTTAACTTGCTGCAAACTCCACTAGATATAGACAGTGCCTTATGCAACAGCGATCATGTCCTTATCGCGCTTGACAACTTCGGTAATTTTTCTTCAATCCCAGCAACCAAATATTATACAGTTAAATATATAAAATCATAGGCACATTTCAATATATTGTGTCAATCTATGTGGAAATATTATTTTTTTTTACTAAAGTTTGTCTCAACGTAAAAGGACAACGATTTTCTGGATAACTTTTTATATTTAGATTTGATATTACATTTGAACTTTGATCTTGCATGCATGGTTCACAGAAAACAAATCACTAAGATTAGCCTATTTCCTTCCTTTATAAAGCCAACTTTCACAAGACATGAAATATGCACGCGACTGAAAACCAAAAAGTGCCACAACCGGGAACTTGAAATAGATAAAATTTTATTTCTATAGTTCTAAAATGCTCTTATTCTACACCAAAAAGTATTTAAATAATCCTGAAATTAGAATGCGGAGGGGGGGGGGACATCAACTCTCTAGGATTAGTCCAAATTATGCAGAAGGAAAGTTTTGAGAGAATTATATTACTGTGCCAAAAGTCAGATATTTCATCATAGAAATAAGCTCCGTAATTCATAAAACCCATACTTAAAGAATATGCCCTGGGCCAAGGGCTGATGATTCCCGTCAGAAAATATGGATTGCGGATAAAGTACACAGTTTTTGGTAATTTGATGGCTGAAAACCCCTTTCCATGGTTCAGTTTTAAGCAAATTGCATTGACCACCTTTCATCCCCCAAAACCCCAATCCTTCTGAAAATCCTTCCCCAATCCTTCACCTCTCTTCTGAAAATCTCCTGATTTCCCATTTGAGGTTTGAATTGTGTTTACTTATGAACTTATGATACTTTCAATTTACCCAAGATCTCAATGACGCCATTACCTTGGTTGAGAAGTTGGATTGAGCTTCAGTAGTTTTAGGAACAGGTAAAGTTTATATTAATTGTATGAATTACTAAAGAGGTCTTAGCAGTTGATGCATGTCATACTGAAATCAAACAATGTGTATTTTTTTTTGGAGAGACGTCGGGTGGAAGTCGAAAAACGCTAATTAAATAGACCCAGTATCATGGGGAGGGCCGTAAGCATCTCCAAAATTTCAAGGAGAATAATGTTGCATATTTGTAATTTGCATAAAAAATGAATTGTATTTTACCCAAAATTTGTCTAAATAGACTTATTTTTCCAAAGTACTAACCTACAGACAGCCCCTTGACCCCTCCTAAGATGGCAGTGTTTATCACAGCAAGGATCAGAGTCTTCAGAGCCCAACAGTCCAGCATCGCATTCCTCCTTTCCTTCAACACGTTGGTTGCCACAAAACGATTCTTCCGGTTCCGCAAAACATCGGGATGCTTTGGCGAGGAGAACCGCGCGGATACTTCGAAGACTACACGGCGAAAATTTCTGAAAAAAGAATCAATACAAAATATGGTAATTAGTCAGTAATGAAAGGGTAATGCAAAACTCTAGTACAGTATTTTTTTTACTGCTAATAGTCCTTACAACTTATAGCAAAAATGGCCGCCACATTACCCAAAAACTGCATACATTCAGATCTTTAATTTAAACTCGCTCCTGTAAAATTCCTATATCCTTCAAATCCTTTTTTATGAAATCTTCCCATCCTATTCGGGCATCACCTGTCTGTCTTCAATGTAAAGCTTTTAAGTGGGATCGAACCATTTTCCTTCCAGCTTTTGGTTGATATACCCTTAATCAAACAAGTACTTAAAACCATCTTAAGAAAATTCCTACTGAAAACACCTAGCATACTTGGCCCTTTGAAGCACCCACGATTCATATCCATAATTGACCACACAACTGAAGCTTCTTGCATCCCGATATTAGTTCGAAGATTTATCTCCTATTCTTCCAAACCTTTTATCACTGCGAAAAAACAACCTCCACCTTCAATATTCTACTTTTTACATCTTCACACATCCAGCATTTTTATTAATAGTACTACTCATTCAAGAGAAGTTATTCGATCGAAGACACGAGCTAATAATGAAATTTGGGAAATCCCTATCAACAAACGAGAAGCACCGATCCATACTTCACACCTACCGCATCAATCAGCAGACATACTAGGCACTACTACAAACTAGGACCAGTCAAGTGCCCTACGAACAGATTCGCAAACTCCTTTGTACCATATTTCGTAAGAGCATGTAACAAGTGAATTGAAAGTTGCACCATATTTCGTAAGTGTATCTAATTAGTGACCATTTGTGATTGTAAAAGTAGCGTAATTTAGCGTTCACTTTTGAGTGCTACGATAGCTATTTCAATAAACGAATACGAATCCACTTAATTGATTTTCTTGTTATCCAGCATCACTTTTTCATCCTCATTTATTCCTAGTCCTAGTAATTTCGTCTTCTAAACAGCTATTCTATTCTATCTTAACATTCATTTATTTTGCTAACAATTTAATCTAGGACCAAAAAATATGGGTAACTAAAACGAATGGGAACTGGCGCTAGTGTCGACAAAAAGGCCCTCAACACCATCTAGCTTTTGGAAGCACATGGCACTTCTTTTTACAGTAATGATAAGAATGATTAATTTCAATTTGTGTAGTTATCAAAAATTAGTGTTGTAATAAGTGCCTCATCTCGGTTCCTGACAGAAAATGATTACAAAGCTTAAAAAATGCCCAGTGTCGTCAAATGCTAGATAGCGTTGATGTTGTTTTGCCAATACTATCGCCAGTTTCCACTCTTATAAGTTACCAATAATCTTTGTCAAGTACTTCTGCACAATTTAAGCATTGGAGATTTCAACCTTCCATTTGATACTATACCCGTTACGTTCCTTAGAAAACAGCCCGTGAGAAAGGATAAGACAAAAACAAACTCACGAACTTCTGAACTGTAGCAGTATTATTCATGGGCATAGCACAAATCGCTTTATTGTGCACCGTAAAACGTGCAAGAATAGGACCTTCACTAAAACTTTTCTCATCAGCTGAATCAAATGCCGAGTCATAATCTATACAAGTAAGGACAATAATCACTACTCACTGTAACATAGCCAGAGCTAAAGGTGTCTGATAATTCAGGTGTCTGATCAATACAAGCGTCAATATTGTCAATACTGTTTCAACAAATCCTCTCCTTTTCCTAAAAAACTTCTATCTTCTCTTAAAAATTTGTCTACCAAATCTCTTAGTCTAATAAGCATCATCAAGCTAAGTAACTTGCTTCCAACGGGCATAATCAAGCTAATGGCTCAAAAATTTTTTTTTTTTCTTGGTCGATTTCGTCAAAAGAATTTTTATTTTGTGTCGACACTTTATTTAAATTTTATTGACACTTCATTGAGCATTGATTTTTTTTTATTATTGAGAGTACGGCCTAACATAATTGTATGCAGGGTGAACAATTCCACAAACAATTATGGCCCATCGATAGGCACGAATTCACAGAACTAAATTTCCAACGAATTTTGGCCTATTGTCAAACTATTTAACACTTGCACCGGAAATATTTTCCCTTAATTGATTAATCGTTTTTGAATGATTAGTTAGGTTTACTGCTGCAGTTAGAATTTTTTCATTAAAACTGGCCATTAATAGGAAAGTGTTTCGGTAAAGTTATTACTTTCGAGAAATAAATATCTACCAGTTTAATATCTTTGAACACCCAAAAAAAAAAAAAAAAAAAAAAAAAAAAAAAAAAAAAAAAAAAAAAAAAAAAAAAAAAAAAAAAAAAAAAATCTAACGGTGGAAAAGCACATGATATCGGAAAGAGATAAATATCTACGCATTGTAAAGGCTCACACTGAATACAAGGTTCGGTCGTAAGAATATAGACTTCTTCTGAGTTGTATGAACTGTTGATAAATTTAAGTTTAAACAGTATATTCAAACTCAATAATATTTGGCTACTGCAGTGTCGGCACGTATAAAAAGCTCCTTCCATTTAATCTCCCATCAACGGCCCAGTATATATTTGTCAGTCATTGAATAATGGTGGGAATTCGTATTATTCATAATTGGAAAAGCAAAAAGAAATGTGGTGAGCCGTCAGAGTGGTTTGCTACTGTCCCATCTCAGGCATGACTAAATTGAGTGGCCTATCCAGGATTTCTAAAAGGAGGGTTGGGATTAAATTTTAGCAAATACAGAAAGTTCTTGTGCTAACTTCTTATCAACACTGCAACAGAGAAAGAGCCGAGATTTTAAAAATAGTGGGAGAGGGATCCACGAAATGGCGGGACTATTTGAAATTTGCCACAAAATACCACAAAGGGGCAACCTAATATTTTTAGTACAGATCATCTATTAGGTTTCACAATAATCTGTGCTTTTAGATAGCAATATTGCACCAAGGAGTACCAAAACTCTTTTCTTCTTGGTAAGGAAAAATATTCCCTTGAATTTTTCCTCTTTCATACCCTTTTTTTCGGGCCATAGAAATGTCCTTCGAAATTTAACGTAAGACTTTTTTTTTCTAATAACTGGTGGAATAGCCCTATCCAATAAAGTACCAAACGTCTGTTAAGAACTATTTTTTGTGAAATTCTTAGCGAGTTTTCAGAGAATTGAAGGACACCAAAAGAACTGTATTTGTATTATAAGATGAATATAAAGTAATGCCTGTTGTAATTATTGTTGTAAATATTATGCCACGAAGTGTATACTAACAAAATTTTTGTAACGCCCCTTTCTGCTTTTGAATATCTTTGTCTTACCCACCTTTAGAGCTAGCACTGTTATTAGGCATTTCAAGGACTTGCAACAATTCTTAATTTTAAGGACTGCAATCCTCTTTGTTTATCACAAGGTGCACAAAAAGAATTAAGTTTTGATCATAACGCTATGAAAGATCCTCATGACCTCCAGAGAAAGTTGTGCAATTGGCGTATTTTTTTCTTAGTTATTGATTGATATAGTGTTACCACTTTTATTTTATCTAAGAGTAGGGGTTTCTATCTGTCCAAAAATAAAATTTCATGCGACAATCCTCCCCCTCCTCATCTCTGTGCCTGGTTTTCAAAATGAAAATTTTGACCCCCCCCTTTCTGCACGCAAAGTTCAAATTTTATCATAAGGCTTTCATATTAATAGCTAACGTTCCCCATTAAAAAAATACTGTTTCTACAAAATTTTTAAGTGCTCGTGCGCATTATCAAGTTGTTGGCCGCCTGTGTCGTCTCATTTTATTGATATACTAGTGTTGAAATTGTCTCTTTTTGTAATTTTTTTTCATTAGGTTCCCACTCTATGGGCATGGTTTTTGTCAAATCATTTTAGTGATTTTTAACAACCCATTCTTTCATATGTAATTTTGCCACCACATAATGTAAAGGAATTCACCACATAAGCCTTTTCCAAACATAATTTAAGATATTTACCCCTAATTTTTTTACCTCCCCCCCAAAAAAAAACAATTTTATGAGTCTACTGCTCTTTAGGGGCCTCGCCCAAGTCACTCAGCGTATCCCCAGGTGGCAATAGGAGTACATCCTACAGATATGTAGGGCAAAGGGGACCAAGGGGGACCTTGTCCCCAGGGATCCATAATAGAAACTGGGGCACCCTCGCCCGGGGCCATAAATACAGTTGGAGGAGCAGGAAGGCCCCTCAAATGTGCACTCAACAGGGCCCGACGATGTGTCCAGACGTTTCATGAGTTACAAACCTTCGCCCAGAAATGGGTTAAATGGCATGGCGACGCAGAACACCATCGTGGGAGGATCTTCAATAGAAAGACAACTGCGGCAGGGTGTAAGATCCAAATATATGAACAACAGCCTCTGCAAAGGGCTACCTCGACCTTTTCGGGGTACCTGCAAGACTGGGGACCTTCGGTCAACTCTATTTCCACTTGAGGAGTGGCACCCCTCGAGGAAATTATAGCCTAGTAAACGACACAGCATTTGCATGGGATTTTGATTAATGGATAATTCTTTTGGGCTTAGTCTCTTTCGACAGGCGTCTTCGGGTCGAAAAAACCTCTTCCTGGCTAATTTATCTACTATGGATTACCTTCCCGTAGTAGTATAATATTTGTAGGTATGGATATATAATAAGTCAGAGGTAATAGGGTTAGAACTGTCTGTGCAGGATTTCGACTCTTGTTGATAGAAGAGCATCACCAAGTACTAAAAACCATGGTGTGATTAAGATGGGCCCACAATTGCACAAAGCCTCCATTCATACTGGAGGTCCTAAAGACTTCTTGCTGTCTGGTTCTAAGCCAGCTTAAGCGCTTCGGTGTAGACTTGAGAAGATACGTTGACCCCCGTCCTGCACTGTTATCCAGGATCATTGCTTTTACTGAGGCCAAAATAACTTCAATGATTTAAAGAACATACAAATTGGAACTTGGAATATTACGACGTTAAAAATGACTACCGTATCGACATTTTGACTGACGAATTGAGACAATTCGAACTGGCCTTATTAGGAGTTTCAGAAACTCATATCCCAGGAGCAAGAAGCATGAAATTAGGTGATAAAGAATTTGTTTCCTAAGGCAGGAAGGATGGGGTACATAGACAGGGAGTAGGGCTCATGATGAATAAGGAAGCTGCTAAGTCTTGTTTAGGCTGGGAAGGTATTGATAATAGAATACTAATTGCTCATTTTATGACTAAAAAGTTCAGGGTATCAGTTATAGTAGTATATGCCCCCGCTGAACCGACTGACGGAGATACTAGTGACACAGATGAATTTTACTTACAGTTACGGGAGCAAATAGACAGGGTCCCAGGTAGAAATATGGTGTTTTTACTAGGAGATTTTAACGCACAGTCCAGTTGAAATACGGATAGATGTTATCCTAGCCTAGGTAAATTTGGCGAAGAAAAAGAAAACAGTAATGGCTACAGACTTTTAATATTTTGTAGGTATAACAATCTAGGTATAACCAATACGGTGTTTGATCATAAAATGGCCCATAAGTTGCCATGGTATTCACGTGATGGTAAGACAGCAAACCTTATTGATTATGTTATAGTAAATAAGACTGGCAGGATCAATATAAGATACCAGGGTATATAGGAGTGCTGCTATTGATGTTAAAAATAAGAATCACCATCTAGTAATGTCTAGGATTAATTTAAAGCTGAAATTTTGGAAGGGTACCTCCCGGAAAGTTATGATGTTGGTAGACTCCAGGATGAGAATTTGAGATAAACTTTCCAGGAACAGTTGAGTACTAAACCTGAAAGTTTAAAATTTGACAATATGGAAGACGGTTGGAATAATTTTAGAGAAACAATTTGTGAAGTTGCTGATGGTGTCTTAGGGAAGAAAGTTAAGACTGTAGCTAGGAATATTAGTGAAAAAGCTTTATGTTTAATAGAGAGGATATATATATATATATATATATATATAAATATATATATATATATATATATATATATATATATAAAAAAGAAAAGAAAAACAGAGTATAAGAACTCAAACGAATTCACATAAAGCCTGCCTTTCAAAAAGGATGAGTTGGCAGACGAAAAGATGAAAAACATTGATATTTGGCAACACTTTTATTTTCATAGTCTTCCTGAAAGGAATTTGGCTTTCTCTGAGTTATTTGGATGGGATCATCTTGGGCTGCAAATGATTTCAAAGATTTTTTTTATGATTCAGTTCCTCTCAATTAAATTTAATAAAATAGTATCATATTTTGACAGCCGCTTTCTAAGTTGGTGTTGGCTGTATGTAAACAATTATTGTCATGGAGCAAAGCCAGTCAATAAGCCGCTTGCTCTCTCTCTCTCTCTCTCTCTCTCTCTCTCTCTCTCTCTCTTCTCTTTCCTCTCTCTCTCTCTCTCTCTCTCTCTCTCTCTCTCTCTCTCTCTCTCTCTCTCTCTCTCTCTCTCTCTCTCTCTCTCTCTCACACACACACACAAATACATACACACAGATCAAATCTTTTATTCTGTGATACATCACTTAGCGTGATTAGTTCGACTTGATAAGCATTCAACTATATTCATGTTTACCAGGTTACAAAAACTCCTTTGCAATTATTTTATAATTCATTCAGATAATTCTAAGCACTTAAAAAAAAGACAAACAATAGTTCACAAGGAATGTCTTTCTTTGGCGGAACAAAAATTCTTAATTTTCATTTCTTATAGACCATAGTATTTATAAGTTTACATAAGCCTACCTTGTTGTTAATATCATATCCAGAAACTGAATAGGTATACATGAGATAGCTACCTCCTTGACTAGCAGTGGGACTACATTCAGGCTGATCAGGATCATGTTCAGATCCCCAATTATGACCAAATTCGTGAGCAGTGACTAAATCAGCTTCGCGAGTAATTACTCTTTGTCCATAATGATTCCGGCTCGAGCTTAATCCAGAATTTAGATATAATGTATAGCCACTTTTAAAATATTCTGAAAAGAGATATCGAATAGAAAATAATATTTAGTGACTTTCATTTAACAGATAATGATAAAGATTGATGTTTTTAATTCTCATAACAAAGCGTAAAACCCTTAAAATGGCTTTGTTTTTAAATTTTTTCTTGGATTTTGACCGCACGGTTAAGTTATATGGGGGAATCGTGTTGATATTTAGAACTTTGAGCAGACAGAAAAACAACTACCAGTCATCAATAGCACATTTTATGACAGGAACAGAAGGTCATTTAGAGGTAATGAGAAAAGTTTAAGGGATAAATGGTGAAAAGACATGCTAAGTATCTCCTCTCGAAACGCCAATGAAAATGGTAAAATCACCGGGGCAAAATAGAAAGAGAAGTTTCAGGGATACATGATGAAAAAAATATGAAAATATCTCCTCTCGTAAACGCAAATGAAAATGGCAAAAGCACCATGGCAAAATGGAAAGAGAAGCCTAAGGGATAAACGGTGAAAAGAAATATGGAAATATCTTCTCTCGTAAACTACAATGAAAATGGCAAAATGAAAGTAGAAGTTTAAGGGATACATAGTGAAAAGAAACATGGAAATATCTTCGCTCGTAAACGCAGTTGAAAATGGTAAAATGGCAGGAGAAGCTTAAAGGATATATGGTGAAAAGAAATAGGGAAATACCTCCTCTCGTAAACGCCAATGAAAATGGCAAAATCACCGTGGCAAAATGGTAAGAGAAGTTTAAGGGATACATGGTGAAAAGAATTATGGAAATATCTCCTCTCATAAACGCAATTGAAAATGGCAAAATGGCAAGAGAAGTTCAAGCGATATACGGTGAAAAGAAATATGAAAATACCTTCTCTCGTAAACTACAATGAAAATGGCAAAATCACTGTGGCAAAATGGAAAGAGAAGTTTAAGGGATACATGGTGAAAAGAAACATGAAAATATTTCCTCTGGTAAACACCAATGAAAATGGAAAAATCACCAAGGCAAAATGGAAAGAGAAGTTTAAGGGATACATGGTGAAAAGAATTATGAAAATATCTCCTCTCGACGCAATTGAAAATGGCAAAATCACCGAAGCGAAATGGCAAGATAAGTTTAAAGGATACATGGTGAAAAGACATACGGAAATATCTCCTACTCGTAAACGCTAATGAAAATGGAAAAATCACTGTGGCAAAATGGCAAGAGAAATTTAAGGGATATATGGTAAAGATATACGAAAATATTTCCCTTCGTAAATGCCAATGAAAATGGTAAAATCACCGTAGTAAAACAGCAAGAGAAGTTTGAGGGATACATGGTGAAAAGAACGCCAATAAAAATGCCAAAATCATAGTAGAAAAATGGCAAGGGAAGTTTAATGGATCAACAAACGAAAGTATCATAACAAAGACATACGAAAACACGAAAAAAAATACGAACAAAGACATACGAAAATATCAGCCCTCTAAACCGCAATGGAAATGGCAAAATCACCACCTTATCAGTATTGTTGCCAAACTTACAATCTCCGAATTCGGGAGCTATTTTATTACTGGCAAAAATCCTTTGGAGGTCAACGAACACTAATTGAAGTAGTTTTTAAATGTTTATAAAAACTGAGCTCCTTCAAATAATAAAATAATGAAAAGGTAACTTAACGTTGCCATATATAAAAGTGAAACACAAAATTAGAATAATTAACAAAGAAAGAACAAAATATGAAATGATTCAAGAAAGATAAGAGTTAGAAAAAAAGGGTCCAAAACTGATCTCATCACCAATACAATCAATTGTTTGTAAGAGTAGGGAGAGTCATTTAGAAATCACTAGAGAACTTTGTGGGTTAAAGGTAAAAACAAACATAAAATATGTCTTCTCATAAATTATAATAAAAGTGACATAATTATACTAAAAAAAGACATTTGTTGACACATACGTTGGGAGTTAAGTCCATAACCATTTCATTAATACAGCATTTCTAGCAGAAAAAAAGGGATTCGACGATAGCGTAAACTAACTTCAATGGGAACTAAAAACAAATTCAGGACTAAGTAAGATAATTAACGCTTTAAGAAGAAACTTTCACTCCTTGTAAAGCAAAACAACATAAAAAAAAGCCAACAAGTTCATCAATCTTGTATCAAAGGCCCTTTCCTAGTGTAAAGGCACGTAAAAACACTTCAATCACTCTTGTTCAGAACGTAAACTATTATACCAAAAAGAACGTAAACTATTCATTAATATATTGAAGAAAATAAAAATGAAAAAAATTATGAGCAGCAGCTTCACATACCAGGAGTACAGATACCGCCAACAGAATTCCTTCGAGGTGATCCAACATAAGCTAATCCCAAAATTCCTCCATCAAATTTAATATCCGTGAATAAGTGAGCTAAGCAGTAGTCTTTGTGTCCGTACTCCCGACTAAAAACCTTCAATGAAGAAAAATAAGTAAGCTTTTCATATTAGCTATGAAATCGCGAGTCAGGATAATAACACATGAAAGCCTGGCTACTTCAAACTTGAAAAATACGTGGCTCAGGGGAGACTCGGGAATACATGATGCAACAAAGTGCAAACGGACTATGCTTGATCGATTTACAATACATAATATCATATACTACGCATAGCATTATATTTTTCCCCTGCGTCCAAGGAATATATTTATTTACGACTTGGATCCAATCATGTTCTGAATTACTCCAAATAACTCGCGACCACTAGGCCTAAAATCATTTTGAGAGATCAAGGTGCGAGGTTAGATATAAAGATTAATGTTAAGAAGACTATTTATCTAAAACTGAGAATTAATGAGGATGAACAGATGATGGTTCCATCGAAATTGACCAAGCAGGGAACTTCACTTACCAAGGTAGTATTTTTAGTAAGGAAATTTGATCTATTGACGATTTGAGAAGTGAAACACCTAAGGCGCATAATGTGTCTTCTCGAGTTAATTTTTTTTAGAAAAATAACAAGATGAGTTACAAGTAATTCGTAGTTACTAGATTAGCTTACTTGAGCCCACGGTAAACAGACCTGTTGGAAACCATTCAAAAACATGGGTACTAGGAAAAGCCGAGGAAGATATGCTAGATCTTTTACAGAGAACAATCATACTTTATAGACAAAATCGGTCTGAGCAGAAACTATAGTCGATTCCCTATATCTACTATGGAAAAAGGTTAAGACTATTAGTCATATTTTACAAACGAACGATGATGTTTGTCGAAAGCTGTGTTTTTTACAAAAAAAGCAGGATTAATAGAAGCAGGACCTCCAGGTGAACGAGGTCAGAAGACAAGATATGAAGATACCAGGCACTTCAAGGGAGGGAGTAGAGAGCGACGATCAGAGTAGTTGGTTAGATGAGGAACATGCGCTTTGGTATTGACCTTAGATGGTTTGGTGCTGTACTGAGTTTTATTGATAAAAACGTTGGTGCATGTAAGAAAATTATATGTGAAGAAACTGGGCAGTTCAGGGGAGGGAGCATAGCCGGAATAAATGGAAAGACCAGGAGCATGCGCTTCATACTGACTTTAGATGGTCTGGTGTTGTAATGAGCTATTAGTGATAGTAATGCTAGTAGTCTAACAGTTAAAGCATAAGTAATTTATATCTGCGTTTCTAATATCGCTAAAGAACTTTACCTGCTAGTGGTTAGCAGTACAATTCATTCTTTGCTAAGTACCATTGCTATTACCTTGCATATCAATTCTAAATTGTTCCAGTCATTACGTGGTTGAGCAAGTTTGTGTTGATATTCTGCGGTCTACTTCATGCAGGCATTTGGTGACACCTCTCAAAGGAACTCTTAATAGTCACTAAGCCACCCCCCCCCCACCCCACCCAGAAGACAAAAAAAATAAAGAAGGCATAGGATCTTGCAGTATTTATGAAAAATCTGACATCGTTCTGGTGATTTTTTTTTCATTATTCCCCCCTCCCCCTACTTCTTCGAAAAAATTTCTATGGGTCATGCAGAGCTTAACATAGAATGAAGCACTAAAATAGCTATTCCTCTATCAAAAAAATTTTGCTGTTACTTTACAAAAAAAAAAAAAAAAAAAAAAAAAAAAAAAAAAAAAAAAAAAAAAAAAAAAAAAAAAAAAAAAACAGATATTAGCAAATCTCATAATGCAGAAAAGGTTACCCCTATAAAATAACAGATATAACAATTAATTAATCCCGATCTAGTTTAAGAGACATCCAAAGAAAAAAAATGTTACCTAGACATTTATCCTGTTCCAGATATTATATTTCAACTAAATCATATCTAGAGATCCGGGGGATCTTAAGGCTCTCAAAGTGATTAAGGTGTGCTATTCATTAACCAAAATTTATATATTTTACTCTGTTTTTCAAAATTTACGAGCTTTACGTAGTGAATAAGAACATCATTTAGCTTTTGCTGAGTTTAAATCAAAACTACATATTGAAAGTTGCATTTTTAAATCCTTGATTTTGGAAAATTTTATTTTTAATTTTCCGAAATACTTGATTTATACCGAAATACTTTTTCTTTTACTATTAGTGTTTGAATTGGCATTATATATTTTTATATAACATAAAAGTATATCTTGCACGAATTCTCTTTTCTTCTTCTTTTATTTACTTTGTTTTACCTCTAGCACTTACGTTTTAGCTGAATATAGTGAAAATTATCCACACCAATATATTTTTAATAGGATAATGTTGCCCATGATTGGAAAAGATAATGTTTTTAGCAGAAGTACCAAACATCGAGAAGAAAGAAAAAAAAGGCATAGAGTAAGCTAGTTTAAAGTTTTTAGAGAATATAAAGAAATAACAGATGTAAGATTAGGTATGTCCGTCCATGAATTACATGTTAAATATATATATATATATATATATATATATATATATATATATATATATATATATATATATATATATATATATATATATATATATATATATAAAAGTACATTTATTGAGTAATAAAATCGTTTCATTCTTGAAACAATAAAGGAAAATGTTCGGATCCAAGAGATCTTTCGAACGAATCTTTTCAATAATTATTTTTTTTGCTCTATTCACATCTTCAAAAATATGAGAATGTTCACTTTAGATTTTAGGACAGTTTTTGAGCGATTGTTCGAATATTTACTTATACCTATCATGTGAGCCTAATCTTTAAGGCTTATTCCAACTCTGCATTGTTTCTAATAGTTTCTAAAAATAATTTCTATGGATTCCCAAAAACAACATTAAAAGGTTAGAAATAAAACTCAAATCTATTAATACAAAAGAAATGTTTCTTCAATTAAGAAATCAATGAGCTTTATTTTTATGCTTAAAAGTTTTCAGTCAAACGTTCTGAGACTTTTTCTCAAAATCTGTATTTCTTAAATGACAGTATATTTATTTAGCACAGAGTATTAAAAGCAACAATAGGTCACCAACCTCAAGAAGGGTTCTAACATCCCAAGAGCTTCGTTCCATATTATAGTGCAGCTCTCCATCCCTCACTCGATTTGGCTCTGAGTGAACTATTATTTTCTTAATGACAAAACCCATACCCGTTATCGCACCATCTGTTTGATCAGGGTGGTCACGAAAAACTGTCTCAGCATAGATTGAATGAACTCTATCAACCAAACTGATCTGTAATGAAGAAACTATAAGTAGAGGAGTTAACGTTGATACCAATGACAAAAAAGATTGAAGGCGGTAAATCCACAATGCTCAAGAATAATAATAATAAACACAATAACAAAAGACATGTTGAAACTTTTTGAAAAGGCACGAAACTAAGTCCTTCGAACCTTCAATCCACCCTCTTCACCCACTTTTATAATGTCAATAGTAGAACGATAAGCATCTAGCGCCTTTTAAAGTTAGAGTCACACAAAGATTTCCGACTTGTACGGTTAGAAAACCAAAATGGAACATTTGCCCTTTCAACCCCACCCCCACGTACAGATTTTCAGAGAAAAGCTAGACTTAATGCAACTTTTCCAAATTGAAAACGTGGAATGATTTTCAATATGTATAAATTTTCGCACGTAATGGGCCAATGACCCCTTGAAGCCGTCCTCCCCTTAAATGCAAGAATTTGTTGTCTCTACAATCAGAGGCACAGGAATGGTTCCTTGGACCCTCCAAGACCAAATCCCATCGCCAATTTTTCAGCATAAAGGTAAGCAGGCATTTCCTCCTTTTATAAGTGGCCAGCTTGAAATCCAAGGGGAAGTACCCGTGCTTACTGAACATGACAATGGTGATTTTAAAAGGCGTATTTCCCTTTTTTGGTCTCCAATCTTCTTGAAATCTATAAGGCAAGTCATTTTGGACCATAAGGAAATCTAAGGGACTTTCAGAGGCGTCCACCTCTTCTGAGCAACATATGCCTGTCGCACTAAAGTGTCGGCATGCACTTAAAATTTAGTAAGAAAGTACTTACCGCCAAGAAGAGATCAATAAAATCTTTTGGACTGTTGAGCCTTACAGCCCAGGTACAGATAGGCATAAACAGGCTTTACATTTTAATTGCTTGGGAATTGTAAACCTTTTTGCTCTTCACGGATAAAGAGTTGCATGCTTCTGCTAATTGATCTATTTTTTATTCACTTCTCATACAATCTAGAGCAGAAAAGTTTATCTTTGGGAAATGTTTCATACAAATGCTTAAAAAAATTAATTGAAGTAAAGACGTAGTTTGGCAATTATTAGTAAAGTGTTATGTGACAATCAGTCAGTAATAGAATAAAACCATATTGTTTTCACTGTTAAATATAAAACAGTTAATACATATAAAACAGTTAATAGGCGTTATATTTCGAGAGTCATGTAGCCTTAGTTCACGTTGCTAGTTTAGAAATGATAACAGACAATCTGTAAGGTTTTACGTTTTGGGAGAAAGCAATAAACTATTTGCTCTTATATGCATTTCGAAACTAAAAATATTGACTGAACGTCGTGAAATGAAGAGTAAAGTTGGTTTAAAGAATATGGTATATTTGATGACAATCCTTAAAGAGCAAGTTTTTTGTTCATTGATTTTTTTTTTTTATAGATGCCAAGAGCAGTTCGCTTTTGTTCACTTCAGGACACAAGATCCCGAAATAAGATTACAGTTTTACTTTCTCGGAATAACGACTGCATGACCGAAAGCAACTGTGACTATATTTTTTTACATTTGTCTCGACTTATCACTTTCATTTAAACCGCTCACTAAACACTTGGCATCCATTGTTTCTCGCCAAACGTCTCTGCCTCACAAAGCCAGCCGCCTTGTCAATTACGAAGCCATGAACATGGTTTACAACTCACACGCTGTTCCCTGCCTCTTTTACTATATTTCTGTGTGCGAAAACCAAGCAACCTTCGGCTCGCACATTCAGCCTTTACAAAATCAATCCCAAAATCCCTCTCTCATTAAGTCAATCGATGTTTTTTCCGTCGCCCAAATCGTTAACTCCGCTCTTCAGCTCCGTAAAGTTAACTCCGTTCCCACAAAAAAAACGTACGCTCCGATTACAGCTTGGTCACACCTACCGAATTACTTCCGCTTGCTATCATTTGCCTGATTCAGTTTAATCCTTCAAATCCTATTCCCTCCTTCGTTGTCATTACCTATTGTTTCATCATCAATCAAATTTTTAGTGTTTTCTTTTTTCTTTCAAGGTTCAAGGTTCTTTTATTATAACCAATATATACGAAATATTGGGTAACTCAAGGCTGAGAGTATAGCTCGAATACAATTGAGCTACCTTTAAGAAACACTAAATATGCACAAAAATTAAAAATAAATACTTCTCTTAACCAATCTTGGCAGAAATAAATAAAAAACAAATCCCGTGCCGTACGATACCACTTCCATCCTCCGCGCACAATCCTGAGACACAATTAAATTTACAACTTAAAATCAAGTGAGTCATAAGACATCTGGAGGCCTCATGGGCGAACCCCGGAGACCAACCCAATACTTAAAAAAATAATAAACATCCTTAAAAAAAAAAAACATTTTTTCATATTATTTAGATTTATAACTTTCAATCAGCACTCTTTTCAACTTCCGTCTTATAGCATCTATGCTTACATTCAAATCAATCTCATTTTTCAATCTTTCCCAATGTAGAGGAATCAAATACCTCAGGCAAAAACGCGACCTCTCTGTAACTACCTTAGGAGTCCGCAGATTATATTTACCACGGGTTTCAACTTGTGAAGATGAAGGAGAAGAAATAAGACCCATCGATGCAAAATATCTGGGGAGCTTTTCTCGTTCAAGCTTAATCTTAAACATAACACTTAAAAATTGGATACTTTGCCGAACAGGAAGAATATTATGAATTGAAAAAAGGGTCTCTGTTGTGGATTTTAAGGGGAAGTTTGATGGAAAGGCAGAAAAGGTTTAAGGATACGAACTGCTTTATTTTGGATAATCTGTGAAGGGGTAACATTACTTTTAAAAGTGTTCAAAAAAATAATAGATGCATAATCAAAATGGGATTGCACAAGGGAAATGTAAAGGGATTTAAGAGCGCAATATGGAAGAAGGTTTTTCATTCTGCACATTATACCAACTCCACGGGCAGACTTCGCTCTAACCTGATTAATTTGCTCTTTCCATGACAAATTCTCATCAAACACAACTCCCAAATATCTTATCGATACAACCCTTTCAATAACAGACTCAGGTTCATTCGCAGAAAGGGAAACTGATTCTATATCTGGAAACTTGTGACCCGTTCTGCTGTAAACAATAAACTTCGTCTTCTTTCTGTTCAGAAGTAGTCTATTATCAGAGAGCCAAGTAGACAATCTATCGTATGTGGATGTTAAATTGACCACTAGCTCTTCACGAGATTTACCAGAAACGGTTACTGCAGTGTCGTCAGCAAACTGAGTGTCTATAGAAGAAACTCCAGTAGCTGAACACAAATCATTAATGTAAACTAGGAAAAGCAGAGGTCCTAATATGCATCCCTGGGGAACACCAACCTTATCTGACTGCTGTAAAGAATCAGATCTAACATCATTATATAGAAGTATCTGCTGCTTCCCACGAAGATACGATTCAAGTAACCTAAGGCAATTACCACGAATATCAGCATTCGAAAGCTTATACAAAAGAATTTGATGAGAAATGGAATCAAAAGCTTTCTGTATGTCTAAAAATATAGTTGCAGGCGTTTCACCACGGTCAAGACAATCACTAATATGTTGGACAATAATAGCCATAGGATGATCAGTGCAGTGCTCTTTTCTAAATCCAAACTGATGTTTAGAAATGTAATCAAATTTTTCAAAAAAAGAATAAATTCTGTTATAAAGTGCTCGCTCTACAACCTTCGAAAAAGCAGAGAGTATCGATATAGGACGATAATTAGCAGGAAGCCTCGGGTCATCACCTTTATGTAGGGCCACAATTCTTGCTGATTTAAATGTTGAAGGATAGACACCAGTTACAAATATAAGATTAATAATGTGGCATAACACCGGTGATATAACTGGGAATATTTCTTTGACCAAATTAGTCGAAGCTTACCTTTATTCTTGACACAAGATGCGATGTGAACCAGGAGAAACATGTAATTTAACAGGCAATACTCGGATTAAAATTTGACATAAACCAGTACGTCTCCAGGTTTTTTTTGCAATACCTCTATCCAAAAAATGGGTGAGGATATTTATTTTGGGCTATGAAGATACCAATTCGTCTCTTTACTGATGCTACTTTGTGGTAGCATTACGCTTGGCAGATTGTTTGATTCTATTTTTGCCCATTTTTGGTTTAATAGAGTTCTTTACTTTTTACTCCTATCTAAATAAACCAAGAATTTACCAGATAATTAATGGTGTTTTTTGAGCTCCCACCTCCCATTTCACGTTGGAACCGGTAGTCAGCCACTAGCAAAAGAGGACATCTTGTTTTTGCAGCGACGTAATTGTAGCCATCAGCCTGTCGTTTATCTCTCTTTATGCCTTGATCTATTGTTGTTACAGCATCATCTGAAAAATAACATAGGCATTAGTTTCACTTTCTCTGTTATCAAACTCTACAACAAAAAATTTAAGAATTATCAAATATGAGTTGACTTCATTAAAAACAAGTGATCAGAGTATAAGTTATCAATGCTAGTAAAGTCCAAACAAGATAGACACGCGTGGTGCCTTAAAAGGTTCGAGTTTTAGACTTCTATTGCTATGCTTCATTATGAGAACAAATTATCAACAAAATTGATTAGGATGACAAAGCTTTCCGATGGATGATTCCATTCCAAAAAATCGATAGTATTAAAAAAGAAAAACATCTTGGAGGCCAATATTATAGGTACACATTTTCGGATTAAATTGGTGACGGGCGATAATGGGAACCGAGAAAATTGGGAAATTTCCTTAGATGGATATTGGAAACCAACTGTGCAAGTTTCCATTTATTATAGAAACATACCCTTATTCGGGATTTCGGCAAGTCTCTCATTTAAGATATGCTAATGTACTTACAATATTTATTGCAAATTGATATTTCTTGACGAATAAGGGCAACTTCGTCTAATTAAGGTTTACGCATCAACGTACTTCTATGACCAGAAACTCATGGTTATCTGTGCCTTGTAAAGTGCAATATCAAACTGATCATGCCTGCTAGGATTTAAGAACGATCCACTATTAACTCATATGGTAACATACACGGCAATATTCCCATATGATAACACTTACTGCAGGATTTGGGAATCGTAAATCATAAAACTACTAGAGAAAGTAGGAAATTGCATAGCTTTATCTCTTTAATTCTGTTTTCTTGTATTCTTTTAAAATATAAATTACATTTCCTTCTTTGTGTAACGCCAGACACGTAAGCAAAACTTTCGTTGCAGAGGTGCAGAATTTCGTCAGAACTCCAAACGATAGGTGCCTTAAATGAATTATACGGGAAAAATAGAAGAGCCCAGATTATTTGTGAAGGTCCAGGCTTGAAAGAGCCCTTTTCATAACCACCTATATGCCTTCATACAAAATAAGGGACATCCAAAATAAATATATTTACTCATTTAGGATCTTTACTTGTCGATGATGTATGCTAGAACATTTGAAGGACAGCTTCGCGTTACAAATTTACAACGTTTGCTAGGGGGAGTTGAGCCCTGTATCGCATAATGTTGTTTTTAGTATGACCCGTCGTTCTTAAAACTAGACATAATGACTAATTCAATCTATTCATGGGAATCCAAACCCCCTAATAGTTCAAAACCGAAGATATTCCCTCTGAATTTGCCATTACGAATAGCCCCTAAACTAAACTGGATGAAGCACACAATGCAAAATTGGTGTTTGCTTTCTATGAGAATAGGTGTTAACGTATTTACGATACTATTCATTACGGATCTAAGACTTGCGTTGCAACATCGAAGTCCAATACCAAAGCCCATTAATTATATATTTAGCAAAAGGTTTTAGGATATGTGTGGTTGTCGATTTCAAACCCGATGCTAGTATTGCACCATAGAAGTTCAAAATGATTGCGCCGATGCCCTTGCTAATACTTCAAACATTATTTATGATGCAAGGGTAACACATCAGTTTGTCCTTCTTTTTTCTTTTTTTTTCTGCTCTACAGATTTCACTTTACGAGAAAGTGGTAAGGGGCGCAACTACAGTGTGAGAATTAAAGATGAGTCTTATAGTCTAAGCAACTCTGAGATTGTCCAAGTCTGTCGAGTGGAAAGCATTGTTTGAATAGGCAAGTAGACAGGCAAACTTATCAGAGAGAAAAAGTTAAATATCGTCAATATTTCCGATACAAATCGTTATCATTGGCGTAATGGTTATCTGGCAAAAATGGCAAAAAGGCAATGGTGCGATCTATTTCAATCTTAAATAGGAAAGTGAATTTTTTCATCTCCGCTAGTCTGCAACAGCCTATGACCACTACTTGGATTAAATTACATCTTGCAAAAACTAGTAAAGAAATAACATAAAGCAGTACTACCTCAATCCTACCCATACGAAAATGTAACTTCAAATAGTATTACACGGTAAATATTTGTCCGTGACAAGTTCTTTTAAAACCCGTTTATTAAATTTTGAATACAATGAACATCGGTTACACTTTAATAGGTTGCAACTACTGCCAAAACACAATACAATTCTTCCTGTTTTGCTTATAACAGTAAAAAATTACACCCTTCCTAAAATTCTAGAAATTAGTTTTTGGTATCATTAGTTTCAATTACTTTTCTTGTATTTGTTTAATATATAATATTCTCAAGATAATTCTCATACACACAATGTGGAGTTGTGTTATACTGAAGGGGTATTTATTTTAATCTGAACTTAAAACAAATTTTTCCACTAAGTGATTGATCTGATTGATATCTGATTGATTGCACTTTTTTGTCCGTTAAATGATAGAAGTGACTTTTTTGTCGACGCAAATAACATGGCGCGCCCAAAGATTTTTTTTTGAAGAAAAATAATCAATAATAACATGTTCATTAAAGGTTTTTTTCACAATCCGCTGTTTCTTGCTGAAAACCAACTTTAAAGTCTATTGCAAGACACCCAGCCAATATTGTTACTTAAAAAATGTACCGGATAAACCGTTTAATGCTGGGTTACTAAAATATAGTAGTAGTAACAAACCTAATTTCGTTGTTATTCCTAAAATTTTTGTTTAAGTGAAGCATAAATAGATCATTTTAAATTAATTTTTTTTAGTTAGAAATCATTGCACAGGTTAACAGATTTATGTTATCTGTTAACATAACAGATAACAATATCTGTTATCTGTTATGATAACAGATATTATCTGTTCATGAGAAGATATAAATCATTTTTCATGATTTTTTCCTGAAAAATGAAAAAATCATTTTCCATTTTTCTAATAATTTTGTTTAATAGAAAATGAAAAATGATTTTGTTTTAATTTTTCTATTAAAACAAAATTAATAGAAAAATTATTAGATTTACGGTGAATAAAATGAAATCTAATTTTAAGAAAAAACAAAAATAAAAGTTGCAAAGGTATGAACCTGTAAAAATAATTCCTTCAAATTGAGATTCTCTATCCATCTACCTTCAATATTCTTTGTCAAAACATAACAAAAAGGGATTTAATTTTGTTCACGTTAACACGAACAGCATTACTTACACAACAACCTGTGTATACTTTCTAGTGATCCCAAGCTAGCACAGATATCCCAAGATCTTCAATTCAAATCTGTGAACGGTAAGATCGAAGTGAAGCACGACCACCCAGAAAATTCCCACAATTCCCAAAGTTACAGGCACATATTCATACCGCAAACATTTTTATTCAAAAATTTCTATTGAGCAGTTACACAAGTAATATTTGACAATTTTTCGTTGAATGGATTGAAACTTCGTATTTGCTGTTATATTGTATCTTAGACATCCAATCTGAAAACATAAAATTTTTTCGCTGCGGTAAACTGCTTTGATTTTTGACAACAAATATAAGCATAAAGAAAAGAAAGAAAAACCTGTTGCATTTTCAGTAACTCTAACATAGGCGCAGACTTTAGGGGGCTCCATTCCTTCATCAGCCTCATCCAATTCGTCAATAACATCTGAACCTTTATATGCAATCATCGTGTTGTTGTCTTTAGCATCCCGTAAATGTCTCCACGATGGCTAAAACGAAAAAAAAACCTGTTGTTTGTTTTTACCATTTAAAAAACAATCAATCTTGCAGTTACACCCAGACCTTATATGAAATATTTTAGCAACATAACACCTGGTCATTCATTTTTACTTAATTGATTTTAACCGATATATACAAGAAACGAGCATTAGATATTTGACACTTTAACATATGTTTTACAAGAACCGAACTACTAGCATGAGTCTACATCACCCCCCCCAAGAAAATCTCACCTCCTCCCTCCCAATAACGATTCGACTTGGGTACAATGATGAATAAAGACAAGTTATTGGGACGCAAATGTTAAATTTAAATAAATATTACAAGAAGGGTTTTGCTTGTGAGTCTTTCTCATCAACTCTACCTAAACTTAACTTTAAACTCAACTCAATTAATAAAAAACAACAAGTTTTTCCAACTGAAAGAAAGGAGCAGCACTAAAACATACAAAGAACAGAAAGTATTCCATAAATTTGGGGGGCTGTCCCCTCTTCAATCCCTCATTCTTCACGCTAAAGTTTTTTATTTAGTCTTTGCTTGCCATATTTTTGATAAGCTTTATTCATAGAAATTCACAAGATTTTTTTTAACTTTATAATTTATCCATTTATGTAAAAGACATGTGTTTTTTCCGTCCATTTAATTTGCAGTAAACTATCACAGGTTGAAACAAGAAGTTTTTCCAAAACTGTTTTAGACTTTAAGAAAACAATAAACAAGGAACATATAAGAAAATTTAACTAAACAAACTAACAAAAATAACGAAAATAAATAAGAGCTGAAGAAACAGGGAATGTAACACCATAATAGCAGTTGATCCACTAAAATCTAATTGTAGGCAATAAAAATATAAAACAAAATTGACGAGAAAGAACATTCCAGAAAATTGATTTAAAATGGGGTCTTGGGAGAACAAGGGACCCAAACTGTGCCTGAGCAAAATAAGAGCCATTAGCAATATATATAAGAGGCATCGCTGAGCTCTCTTTATTTCAGACAATTTAGACTTTTTTACTTGTGACTCTGACGTGACCGTATGCGGGTGCAATAATGAAGAGAAGTCATTCAAACGATATTTTGGTTGTGTTGAACATCCTCTGAAAGTTACAACTTTATAACCTTAGCCGTTCCTGAGTTCTTGCAAAAAGGCTCTTCTGACAACCTGATTGCAGACAGTATCTGTTAATTTATCTGGAATGTTACAGGAACGTCAAAGAGTATTCACTTAAATTCTAAGGGAATGTTGAGTTCATGATTGCAACAACCATGGAAAACCTTTTCAGTTTTTGAACCTGATTTGGTGGTAACATTTATTTTAGCTAATCTTGATAGTAAAAGTTAATTGCAAAAACAAATGTATGGCAAGTTCGAAAATTCACCCGAAATCCCTCAAAAATGGGGTCAGGTCGAAATAAAAGCTGCACCATTGGAATCAACATGGTGGAAAACTTAATAAAGGAGAATTACAGTCCCCGTCTGAAAAACAAGTAAAATAACTTTTTCGCATGGAAAGCAGTGATGAATTCTTTTCGTATTTATTTTTTCCCGCCAAAGCTATTTTATCGAACTAAAGGCTTGGTTTTTACGTGACAGGAGATAATATCAAAATATAATCCGATTTTCGCCAAGAACTGAATCTCCAATTACCACACATATGGGTAATTAGACTTTCCTTTGGCATTGGGGGATCTGACCTCTATCCAATCTGTATTTTAGACCGAATTGATTCTAAAGACTTTAGTTTTTATTTTTGTTTCAGCTTATTGATTCAATAAGAAATAGTATACTCGTAGAGCTATGCATCTATATATAAGAAACTTTTTCGGTCCATTTACTTTGAACCCAAACCGAAAATTAAAAATGGATTCTGAAAAAAAAAAAAAAACGTCAAATGAGGAAGAATCGTCATTTATTGCTGACTGAAGGAAGGTAGCTATTATTTCATTTAATTTTTGTGGTAAAAGTTTACCGCAAAAACCAATTTGTAGGAATTTCGAAAAATAACCTAAAACCCCACAAAAGTAGTGTCGGATCGAAAGGAAAATTGCACCGTTAGGAGCTCCATTCCAAAAACTCAAATTGGGAAGGTGCCCAATTTTGAACATCAAGGAAAGTAAAATAAGATTTATTCCTGAAAAGAGTTCAAAAAGAGATTCACTGATTGAATATGTCAGCCATGTAAGGGATGAAAATTCTTCTATATCGTTCAATGGAAGCTTTTACTGAGGCAAGTAGGGGGGTTTTTGTTGAAGCAGAACGCGGGAGGCGGGGTCGAATGGGGTGAATATTGATTAAAGAAAAGGGGAGTTATCCTAGGTTAATTAAGGGCATTGTTAGCGAAACGCAAAGAAACTTTTGCTCTCCTTCCCTTAAGGGTGACTAGATTGGTTCTCTGAAGAAGGGAAATATAAGACAGTTTTCTCCCTCTGAAGATAATTCTTAGGCACCTTTTTTGGACTGCCTCTATTCTGTCCGACAACTCAATGGAGATACCAGGATGCCAAACAAGACAGGCGTACTCGAGGGTTGGATGTAAAAATAAGAGGAAAATCCTCAAACAATGTGATTTCGGACATTTAAATTTTTTAAAAGAGTTTAAGGAGAGAAAATGCGGCATTTGCACGTTTTGAGATACCATTAATATGACAATCCCATTTTAAGTCGCTTGAGACGTTAACACCCAGTGATTTCATTGTGTTAGCAGGCATTTCAGGGGAAATCGGGCAAGAGAAAGAAGGGAGAGTTTTAAAGAAATTAACAGCTAAACCCGTTGACTTTAAACGGTTCACTCTAATTGGTAACAGCTTCGTCTGATATCGATTCCGAGACGTTCATTGGACTACTTTATAAACTTTCGAAACATGTCTCTAAGACATTTAAATCATCAAAGAATTTCCCTCTATCCTGGAAAAATCGACAGTTAGGTCGTTTATCATTGCAAGAAATAAAATCGGGCCTAAGAGGATTCCCTTGGGCAGACCATTATAAATTGGGAGGGATCAGAATATACATTCAGGTATTTGACAACTTGTGTTCTATTAGAGAGGAAATATGCAATTATTTTAATTTAATTGTGGTCAACTTGAAAGTCATTGGATAGTTTTTCTACCAATGTATTGTGGTTAATTAAATCAAAAGTTTTTTGCAAGTCCACTGCGTTAACACTGAGCCAGGTATTGGGTTTTTCAAGTGTGTTACATACTGTGCCCATAAAGAGAACAAAATAGAGGGTGGAAGATGTAGAGCATAAGTCTTCAAATTACCTTTGTTCAACACTTGGGATTATCTTTACTTTCAACCACTCAGCTAAAAAGCTTGAAAATATAACTTGGAAAAAACTGGAGTGAGGGTAATGGACAAGAAAGCATCGAAATCTTTCTTGTTACCTTTCTTATTTATGGGAGTAATAAAACCTAACTTCCAAAAATTTGAGAACTTAGAGCTGAGAAGTAGAGGTGATTTCATTAAAAAGTAAGGGTTCTGAAAGATTCTCAGCGAAGGCTTCAATTAGTGCAATCGGGATGTCTAGCAGACAAGTACTGCACTTTTTAATGTTCTTACTTTTTATCTCCACATATGAGGGCAAACTAACGGGGAAATTGAGAGAGTAGAAATCATAAAGAGTGCCAAAAGAGAGGAGAGGGAGGCTCTGAACTATGGAGGAAAGAAACTTGTTCAGATCACTGGCTGTAACTGAGGGCTCTTCTTGTAAATATAGATCTATATTATTATGTATTTTCCCACAATTTTTTATATTCTATAATACCATTGTTTTGGGTTAGTAGAAACCAAATCCTTGACTTTACATTTGTAATATGAAGAAGCAGATTTAAGTTATTTTTTGTTTGTTTTTTTTTATGCTTACGCTGTGACTTAGCTTCGGATGTTTTACCATTCTTGAGTTGATGTCACTTTAATTCGAAAGTCAATTTCCACATGGGATGCAGTAATGTTTCTCCCTTTGTTTTCCTTCTTTTTGTTTTTGGTCGTCACTAGTGGGACGCTGAAACACTATAGAGAAGTGTTCAAAGGTTAATTTGAAAAGAAAGTAAATTAAGGAATAATAAGAATTTGCTACAGTAGCAAGTCCTTGTCATTCCTCAAATTGATAGACATGAAAGGAGTCATCCTTTATCATTCCTTAATAAAAATTCTTTGCCAGGTTGCGGTACATGCCACACCCATGAAAACTAAATAAAATGGATGGAATATTCCTCTTTATATAACTGAAGTTAATATCACACTTCAACGAAACGCAGAAAGTGAGGAATGGAATCAAATGATGCTTTCTTAAGAAAACAGGTATTACGAAATGTCTTCTCTTTGAAACTTACTTTGTAAAACAACTTAAACTTTGCATTAAACTTCAACAGCTATATAATTTTCAGCGACACTTTGAATTTTTTAAACGCTTTTATGTTTATGGTATAAACATACTATTCGGTGGGTACGGTTGGGATGCAAAACTTTTTAACACGGCTCTAGAAATTATGCAAGACTTTTGTTTGGTAATCTAAATTTTAAACTTTATCAATTTTGATGAAGGCAAAAATTTCTTACACAAAGTAACATTTGAATTTTTAGATGGAATAAATTAGACTGAAGTCCTCAACAATTAGTGGCCTATATAAAACCATAAGAGGCAATTAACAAATGGGAGTGTGTTAGCTAGCAATGGAGCATTGATCTTACTCTAAGGAAGACCCTTGCTGCCCCCCTCCCATTGCACTTCCTGGCTGAAGGACCATGAAACGGAGATCAGCATTGCTGATTTGAACTTTAAAGTCTAGAGCCCCATCCTTCACCTTTCTTTTCAGTAAGACAATATTGCCATGTCCAAACACCATATGGTTGCAAGTCCCGAAAGAAGATGTTCCCATAAGAGTCTTTCTCATTTACTGAATCTTAACAGAGCTCTTAACTAGTCAACGAATTCTTTTAACACCACCAAAAGACTCAGAATGAAGAAAGAGGAATGATTACCTAGTAAAGTAACTACTACTACTGCTAACAATCTCACTACAGCACCAAGGCACTTGAGGTTAAAACTGCTCAGCACACTCCTCCATCCAAAAATATTTAAAACCTCGCCTTTTACATCCTCCGAGAAATTCCAATTTCCCTTGAATCTTTCCTTATGGTTTACTCCCATCCCGTTCGGGGACGACCTGCTTTTCGTAAGGCCCTAGACGGTTGATCATTAAGGACGATCTTTGGCAATCCTTAATCCTTAATACACATCTGTAAGTTTTTTGCCTTTTTTCGGGGGGGGGGGGGGTTTAAAATTTGTATTCGGAGGAAGGGTCAAACTTTTTCATTTGGTCCTCGCAAAAGATCATACACTATAATTTTTTTTCGTTTTAACACCCGTCATCTCACATGCTCTTTGGCTAATTAGAGCACAGAGTATCACTGGATATATTTTCACAAAGATAAAAGCAAGCTCTTAGTTCTGTAATAATTGGCTGTGTTCAACAGTACGGTGGTTGACAAGCCTCTAATACCAAGAATAAGTATATAGCCAATACGGTATAAGCGTCCGACCCCATTTAGGACAAAGACACTGTTTAGGAGAATTAAATGACTCTGTGAACTTTGAAAGAAGGATATACAGGACTTATACACAGGGTTATCAATCCCCCTCTAAATAATCCCTACATAAAACACTTAACATTCACAAGAATAGAGAAAAAAATTTACTTAAGTTACAAATCCATAACGATTCATGATTTTTTCTTTTTTTTTCTTTTTTTACAGCACACTTAAACAAATTTTCAGTCTACGTAATAATTTCCACATCTAAATTTTATGCGCTCTTAGAAAAAACAAAATGTAAAGTACTGAATTTTGAACTTAAAAGTGCAAGTAAACATAAGAATATCGCTGATAAATCAAACTAGGGAGCAAAATTACTGTACAAAAAACTATATGTGATACATTAGAGAACTACAAATGGAAAAAAGAAGAAAAGAACTGCTGTTCGATATACCGCTAGAAATAAAGAAAAAAACTTTGAACTAGCATTAATTCCTCACAGGAAGAAACCCTACTCACGAAATGAAGTCATAGCGCCCACACTGTGATCGATTAATACATTCTTACCACAGTGACTTTTCTTAATTTTCAAGAAGATATCAGAACTTGCCTCAACATGATATGTATCTTCGGCAGTCCTAATGGAGGCTGTGAGAATTCCATCACTGGACATGTGAACCTTCACTGAAGAGCTAATTTCCCCAAAAACTCTGCCTTCGAAGAATTCTTCATCATCTAAACATGGAAAAAAAACTTACACTCAAAAATCTGCAATACAAAAAAAAGGAAGAACAAACCTTACAATTTGAGTTGTAGGACGTTGAAGGAGAATTTGACTGAAGGAGCTCCAGTGTCATTTCGACAATATTTTTTGAGAAAATGATATTTATACTCTTTAATACTACACCTGTTCAATTATACAGAAATGATTACTTTCCAATAAATTTGTTGCAAAGGAGCCCCTTACTGTCTTTGGTTTACGTAATACACGTGTTAATTTAATCCAATCACGTTACTCCTTAAGCGTCTGCTAAAAAAGGGAAGCCCGTCTGCTTCAAGTTCTGATAGTGTGAAATTGTAAGCCAGTAAAAAGAACAATTTTTTTTAGTTATTTTGACTCTTCACTTGGTTTTCAAGATGCTTAAAATATTCAAAGTTTTTTTCAGTACGCTGTGTATGTTTGTATCACTTGTAAAAACAGTAAACAATTCGAGCTTTTTGTATCAAGATTGCTGTAGCCGAGTCCCTTAACCGTACAATTCAATGCTATTGCTGAAACCTCAATTAAGTAATTTTTTTTTTACATTTTGGAGGAGATATATATAAATAGCGACGAAGACCATACTGCCTTTCCAAAACAAACAAACACAAGGTAGAAACAATAGGGAAATTTTTTTTCAAGACAGTGGAAATATCCACTGAATTGATTTCCACTGTCTTGAAAAGAATTTCCCTATTGTTTCTACTTTGTGCTTGTTTGAGGTATATATAGACTGTAGAGTCTCAAACTTCAACCGATCAGATAGCTCCAAGTACTCCAGTTAATCCAGATAGCTTTAGCTAATGAAGGTGAAAGATCAGGGTGAGAATCAAACATTTCGTGGTAACAAACTGTAGTAAGGAGCGACCCGGCTCAATAGTAACCAAAACTCTACATAATGGAATTTTGATATCAATAGCTACATCAAAAGAATCGCATTTTAATGCTGATTTTAAATATATAAATTTAATCAAGTTTAGTCCTACCCATCAAAAGTTACGAGCCTGAGAAAATTTGCCTTATTTTAGAAAATAGGGGAAACATAAGAAACATTAGAAACATAAGCTCCAGAAATTCGTCATTTGAGCTGATCAAGGAAAAGCGTATGGGTGTGGTGGATTGAGAAACTAATGGGGAGGCCAAGATAATAGAGTTGCTGGACAGAACTATCCAAGAAATACAAATGGAACCAATTTAACCGTTTTCCAATTAAAAACCATGATCTCAGATTTAGCCGAGTTGAAAACACAGCTATTGAAAAGGCCAGCTGATGTGCCTGCTCCTTGACGGGCCCCCTTCTTTTCTGGGCCAAGTCTACTACAAGGAGCAAGTGGCATGCCCTTGTCTAGCAGAAGCTTCAGGTGGATGTGTAACCTTAAATTCCGAAGATTAAAGGGGGCAGCAGGATTTACTCCCCGTTTAGCAGCTTTCAGAAGCATGGCTGCCTAGATAAGCAAATCCAAGGTTCAAATATGTCTTGTCTGGGAAGGACAAGACTTTCTCCAGAAGAATCAGCTTCAATCAAAACATTAGCAATTACAGCTAGGGCATCAGCGCATCGTAATCCTCATTTAAATCCAATCTGATGACGAAGGACGTAACGTATTTTCTTCAACTCCATTCAAAAACAGCAGTTCGAAGAGTTTACATAGAGAAGTAGCGACGATGATCTGATAAAATGATAAGAATAGAGCTTGGATTTTCCTGTTTTTGAAATGAGGTAGAGATTTCCAATACAGAATGAAGAAGGGGCTCTCCCCTGGGTGAATCCACATAAGAAGAGAGATGCATCATGCAATGTTCACCATCGTGTTTCAAATAAGCTGTACAAGCTCTATCGACACCACAGGAAGGCTTCCATTTTAGCTTTTGCATAGCAAGTTCTACATAACAAATGCTAACGACAAAATCGCCATCTTAATGAGAGGCCGGGAAATTGTCAACATGTCTTCATAGACTGCTCTATGATCAGGAACAGAAAACTCAGATACATAATACACATACCACTCACCTTTCGGACTGTCAAAAGGAGATGCAGAAGAGTAGAGGTTTTCCAAACTAAAAATACAACTGAAAACCACATTCCAACCTTGTTTTGTCCAAGCAGAATTATTGCTGATAAGATGTTTACAATGCAGAGCAAGAAGCTTGAAAAATTTGACATTCACAATCTTTCCACACAAAAAATTGCTGCTTTGCTTGACTAAATGAAGCTGTAAGATCGAGGTTTGTCGACCATCCAGGAATACCCTCTTCGAACTCGCTGCAACGGAACTGTATGTTTCAGGGAGACTAGAGAGCATGGCATATTTCAGTACAATATAAGTCTAAACAAGTCTGGACCTCATTTCTAGATAACTGGGGTAGTTTCTGAAGGGAATGAAATGGTATACAGATTTTAATTAGAGTAAAATCAACTATCTCAACAAACCGAGCTTTTTGAATTTTTGAGCTTCGTCGAAAATCCCCTTGAATCAGTGCAATAACAAGCTAAGTCCATTCTGCTGACAGAATCGGTGCAAATAAGGAAATATTGAAAACAGCAACAGATCAATGGCCTGTAGGAACAAAATTCTCCTTTTATTAATACTCACACTTTTCTTCATAGAACAGTTGTTTTTTGCAATATTTTCTAAAAGTTTGTTAAATAAACAATAAATGATCAGAAAATTCTTAATTTCACAAAAATTCTCATTCATCTTACCTACAAATACAGGCCTTTCACGACCAAATCTGTCCACTTCATATGATTGAAAATTTGGATGAAGAATACCTTTTCTAGGGTTTAGTATCAATCTAAAGTCTTTTCCAAGAGCTTTAAAGTTGACTTCTCTGATTGAATTGAAAGGATGCGAGCTATCATGTATTCCACGTTTCACAATGGAATGGGAAATACCTTGGCTACTTAAAGTTTCAAAATGACGTAACTTACTAATGACACTTAAGCCTAAAAGAAACAAACAATTATACAGGTTAACAAAAAGAAGAAAAACATGAATGAGGAATACCTTATAAAACCAAATTAAGTAACAGAGCAAACGTTACAACAAGAAAAAACTTATCAAAGTTACTCCATATTGCTGCTATTATTTCTTCCAAGAAAAAAGATCACCTCTTAGTGATTATTAAATAATAAAACAACAAGCTTTTATCAAATAAAAGAAACAGCAGCTATAGAGTTAACTGACAAAAATTACTCCATGTATGAAGAGGGCCATCCCCTCCTTAACTCTTTACACTAGTCTTATAGAGCCATGCTAAAAAGCATTTATAAGTGCATGTTGCTATTTACTTTTATGGAAAAAACTTGTTTTTATTTAATTTCTGTTCTTTTTTAGCAATTATCAGGTCATCATTCCTTGGATTTGCAAGCTCAATTCTTCGAAAAAATCTTTTTTTTTACAGAGATACCTCCAATAAATGCCGACAGGGGGCCATTGAGCTATCCCAAGGGTGCCAAAAACCTTAGAAGCACTTGTCCCCTGCCCCTGCTAAATTTACTGACGGCAGCCATGACCCATTTCACATCTATCCTTGTTATGCCGGCAAACACGTGAATGTTATCTTATATTAATTCATAAAATTTTTGCCATAAAACAAGTTTTTCACAAAAAAGTAAAGAGTTTCACTAAGCCAAAAATGGGCAGAAACAAAGTCAAATAACTTTCCAAGCGTAAAACTACCACAAATCACCATCAACAAATAAATGAAACTCAAAACAAACAGAAATTATAATAAATAACCAAGTCAAACTCAAAACGAACAAAAATTAACATTAGTAGCACTGACAACCCCCATACCTCCTTAAGACCAGAACATGATTTGCACTTAAGAGAAAAAAAATGACTGTGGAATGTCAATGTAATATACATATACTGAAACTTATTCCTGAAAGTTTTAATAATTTTTTACTTATTAATGAAAAAAGTGAAAACATTTAAATGTATTTTGTTTTATGTTAAGTACAAATTTCAAAGATGCTGAAGAAAGTAGATGCCACAAAATTTTACATTGGATGTTTGTTTTAGAAAATGATGGTCGTGGGGGGGGGGTTGCCCTCAATTTACTTTTCACTGTTAAAAACAGCATTATAACTTCTAATTTCCAATTAAATAAGCCATATTCCAAAATTTATACAACCACCCATTCCACAAAAGCCCTTATATGCCTGTGGGGCCTAACTTACAACCCTTGCCCTCAGGTTCCAAGGGGCTATTTCTGCCTTAGAGACCTTTTTATATGACCTTTAGACTATTTTGAACAAAATGGCTGTCTAAAAATTTCTATTGAATGCATTTGCAGAAAGAACATGGAGTGAGGTTAGTTGCACTTAATCATTTTTTACTCTTAAAAAGGACACTATGACCTCTGATTTCAAAATTAAATAAAAAAAAAAACTAATTTTTTTAGCTGAAAGTAAGGAGCGACATTAAAACTTAAAACGAACAGAAATTACTCCGTACATGAAATGGGTTGTCCCCTCCGCAATCCCTCGCTCTTTACGCTAAAGCTTTTAATTGTTTTAAAAAGTAGAATTGTGGCAAAAAGTCAAACTTTAGCGTAAAGAGCGAGGGATTGCGGAGGGGACAACTCATTTCATATACGGAGTAATTTCTGTTCGTTTTAAGTTTTAATGTTGCTCCTTACTTTCAGCTAAAAAAAATTAGTTTTTTTTTATTTAATTTCTGAACATTTTTGAATTAATGCATGTTTGGTTTTGGCTCTCCGCAAATAAATTATTAAAATGAAATTTGTATATTAATTCTTTTTTTGGCTAAATGGCTTTCTCTTAGTTTTGATTAGACGATTTTGAGAAATAAGGGGTGGAGAAGGAGGCCTAGTTGCCCTCCAATTTTTCGGTTACTTAAAAAGGCAACTAGAACTTTTAATTTTTAACGAACGTTTTTATTAGTAAAAAATATACGTAACTTAAGAATTAACTTACGTAACAAACTTTCATAACCTTATATTTTCATTATGTATACGAGGGGGTTTGTACCCTCGTTAATACCTCGCTCTTTACACTAAATCGTAAGTTTTGTCCCAATTCTTTAAGAATGACCCCTGAATCTGAAAGGCCGTAGAATAAATAGTTGAAATTACTAAAAATACTTTAGCATAAAGAGCAAGGTATTTATCTCCTCCTAAATACCTCGCTCTTTATGCTAAAGTATTTTTAGAACCCCTCATATGCGTAATAATCTCTGTTCGTTTTAAGTTTCAATGCTACTTCTTCCTTTCATTTGAAAAAAACGTTTTCATGTTTATTTTTCATTGTTTTCTTATAGTAATGCTAGAGAATCCTGCGCCCTTTTCATTGAATTTTTCTTCCCCCATGAAAGATTCCTCCAAGGAATGATCCTCCAGCATAGCCCCCTCTCCTCAGCCCCACCCCCAGTCAAAATAAAATCCCCCTGAAAACGTCTGAACACTTCCCAATAACCATTACTATATGTAAACACTGGTCAAAGTTTGTAACTTGCAGCCCCTCCCCCAGGGATTGTGGGGGAGTAAGTCATCCCCAAAGACATAGTTATTATGGTTTTCGACTATGCTGAAAAAAGTGGCTATCTCAAAATTTTGATCCGTTGAATTTGGGAAAAACATGAGCATGGGAGGGGGCCTAGATGCCCTCCAATTTTTTGGTCACTTAAAAAGGGCACTAGAACTTTTCATTTCCGTTAGAATGAGCCCTATTGCGACATTCTAGGACCAATTGGTCGATACGATGACCCCTGGGAAAAAAACAACAACAAAAAAAACAAATAAACACGCACCCGTGATTTGTCTTCTGGCAAAAAATACAAAATTCCACATTTTTGTAGATAGGAGCTTGAAACTTCTACAGTAGGGTTCTCTGATACGCTGAATCTGATGGTGTCATTTTCGTTAAGATCCTACGACTTTTAGGGGGTGTTTTCTCCTATTTTCCTAAATAAGGCAAATTTTCTCAGGCTCGTAACTTATGATGGGTAAGACTAAACTTGATGAAACTTATATATTTAAAATCAGCATTAAAATGCGATTCTTTTGATGTAGCTATTGATATCAAAATTCAATTTTTTAGAGTTTTGGTTACTATTGAGCCGGGTCATTCCTTACTACAGTTCGTTACCACGAACTGTTTGATGAATAAGCCAGATCCAACGTTTATGCAACTGACCTTTGCATACACAACCATAAATATTAACATGGAGTAACTAATATAGCTTATAGTCCTTACCCTGAGGGCTGCAAGAGGGGTGTCGTCCTCAAAGACATAATTATTTGACCTTTCAAATATGCTTAATAAAATAACAATCTCAAAATTTGTATTAAATATGTTTGGGGAAATGATGGGTGAGGGGATGGGGCCTGGTTGCCCCCCAATCACTTTCAACTATTAGAAAAGGCACTAGAACTTTCAATTTCCAATCTAATGAGCCACCTCTGAAGTTTATGTGACCACCATGACCACCTTTTGTATGAAAACCTTTTATGCCCCCAAGGGCGTAACTTACAATCCTTGCCCCAAGGACTGTGGGAGGTTTGTCATCCTCAAAGACATAATTTGTGAACCTTTCAATTACACTGAACAAATAGCTATCTAGAAAAAAATTATTGGATGTGTTTGGGAAAATGATGGGCATGAGGGGGAGGCTGGCCCCAATAGCTCAACTATTACAAAGGTCACTGGTCCTTTCAATTTCTAATCGAATGAGATGCTTTTGAAATTTCTAAAAAAAGAAAAAAAATGTGCCCACATTGCTCTTAACTTAAGGAGCACAATTGTGCTGCCTAGGATCTATACTATTTTCTAAACAAATGGCTATCTCAAAGTATGTATCATAAATATTCAAACAATATAAGAATGAGCCCCTTCTGATGTTTATACAACAACCCTTTCTATAAGAACCTTATATGTCTCCAGGGTATAGCTTACAACCCTTAACCTGGGGATTGTGGGGGGTTTGTCATCCTCAAAGACATAATTTCTGGACCTTTGAACTATGCTGAACAAAATGGCAATCTCAAAATGTTGATTAGATTGGGAAATGATGGGAACGAGGAAGGGGCTGGTTGCCCTCCAATCATTTTTAACTATTAAAAAGGTCTCTAGCCATTTCAATTTCTAATAAATTGAGCCCCTTTCGAAGCTTCTACAACAAATCCTCATATACAAACTGCTCTGGTCTAAAAAAAATAATAATAATACATTGCACCCACATTCCTCTTTACTTAGGCAGTGCTATTGCACTGCCTATGATGCTACAAAGAAAAACAATGTCTGCAATAAGTAGAAACTTTCATGGTAAGCTTATGCTGCTTCAAAAACTAATAAAAGGCACCATGTGCAAGCTGGTTGTCAATAAGTCATCTCACCAATATCTTAGGAGCAACTAAGGGTATTAAGTTGAAACTTTCAGGGCTATTGCTATTACTCTTACTGTAATTATACTCTTACTGTTGAACAAAATAAAATGGGTATAACTGCATCCAGGTTGTCAAAACAGGACAGATACAATGTCTTAGGAACTAACTAGGGTGTTAAGTTTTATTTTTCATTGAAAGTTGAGGAGTAAAACTAAATCAAAATATATTATGTGTATCCAGAATTTCACAAGGGTGTATATTATTAAAAATTGTTGAAAAATATTGTTGAACATAAAAATAGAAAGCCAAAATCTAGATTCTTATCAAAATTTAAATAATAAAAAACAAGTATTTTCAACTGAAAATAAGAAGCAATATTGAAACTTAAAACAAACAGAAATTATTATGTATATGGGGGGGGGGGGTTGCTCCTCCTCAACACCTTGCTCTTTATCCTGAAGTTTGTTAGTACTTTTAAAAAAGCTTCTCATTGTTCTAATTAAACAAACATAGTGTTTTAGGAGTTGTTCTAAAAAGAATTAGGACATAATTCAAACTTTAGCACAAAGAGCTCTGTGTTCAGGAGGAGCAACCCCCCTCATGTATGTAATAATTTCTGTTTGTTTTAAGTTTTAATGCTGCTCCTTACTTTCAGTTGAAAGAGCTTGTTTTTTTTTCTAACTTAATTTCTGATCATTTTTTAAATAATGCCAGGAAATCTGGCTACACATCAATAGGAAAATCCCTCCTCCCAATGGGTTTATGCTGAAGACCAGACAATTACCCTTGAAATCTCCTTACACAAAACTGAGTCAGCAAAGAGAAAGCAAGACATAGAAGAATTATGTATGGGAATTCTAACAAATCCCCCAGTGTAAAATTCCCCCCTGGAACTTCCTTCCTTGATACAAGTAACCTAAACTGCTTAAAATCCAGTAATCAGAATCCTCAACTCAAAATATTAGACCACAGAAAAGTAAGCACTTATGAAAGTTTTAAAATAGCTTTAAGAATTATTAGTAACCATATTGTACTGGTAAATACTGACGAAACAGGTGCTTTCTTTAAATGCTCACATCAAAATTTACAAAGAACAGATTAGCATATTCGTAAGGAGCACAAAAAAAAACATCAAGTGGTGCGTCCAACTTCTACCTAACAAGGCACTGTAGAAAAATTATAAATTCATTCTATTTCTTCCAAAATTAAAACATTTATTCAATAAAGTTCTCTAAGCCTTAGATATATGGAAGAAGTAGAGGCATTTGCATTATTCATCACATTGTTAGGTCAGTAGAGCATGTAGGAAATGAGATACTACTGTTCAGGGTCCCTCCACATGTTGGAATTGCTCAAAATGACTCAGCTGATAGTATTCCTAAGTGATGCATTCTAAATGACCGGATTATAAGTATATAACTCAAAGCAAGTGAATATTTGATGTTTATCTACACTGTATTATGTGATAGGGAGACTAGTGACTACATTAGAAATTGAGTAAATCCAATTTTAGGACTTTATGATTATACTGCACCACCCGATTGACTGGTAAATGGTATTAGATATGTTGCTGTTACTTTTTCCAGATTGAGGACAGATCATGCCAAAACTCATTCAGTTTTGCATAAATGGGGGAGTTAGCTCCCCTTATTGCAATATTTTTAATGAGTAGGGTGATGTTAGACATATTCTTATGGAAGATAGTAATTATGATGTACAAAGAAATATGTTTAGAAACCTAATTGTAAAGCGTCTTGGTGAATTTACAATGAGAACAATCCTAGGTCAGGCAAAGTCCCCTAAGTTTGCCCATAGAAAAGCTTTGTCTTTATTGACCAAGTATGTAAAAATTGCAGTCTGCATATTTTATGGTCAACATATGTTATGGCTCATATGTGTCAACATATGAGCCTACAACAATGCATTACTTTGTGTATTAATGACTGCATAGTAAAGTTTCCTTTAACAATAAAGCAATTATGTATCTTGATTGTTGTCTTAACATAATATCAAGTGTATTTCCATTTTGATCAACTGATGATTGCAGTCTTGCTGATGGTGTCCAGGAAATTGATTAAGTGTTAAAAGCTTCACATTTCACGTTAGTTTTAAATTTGTATTTATTCACTTATCTGATAATGTTCATTCTGTGTTGCAAAAATTCAATATAACTTTGAAATTTGTTCCCATTAATAGGTTAAAAATAACCATATTGGCTACTTTGCGCATTAATTAATTGGCTTACCTTTAAATCCCATCTAATATGTACAAAAATTGAATCATGTGGCCTGCAGATCAATTCACCCAAATGACAGTGGCCTTTTCTAAAAAAAAAATCCCCCTGCCCTTGGATATAGGTTGGTAAAAAACTAAAAATAAAACACTTAAACATCAACATTCTTAAAAGTGCACCATGTTTCTATTAATATTATCATGCATACTTGCATTGTTATCTAAATGCATTAATAATTTCAAATAATAGGCTCTTTTGTAAATTTGAAGTTGAAAACATGACTTAGTTAGTGTAATGATTTCTTTGATGCACTATTCAGTTAATACGTATATTTGACCCAAGCACCTGTAACAAAAGCATAATAAGGCAACTGCAAGCAAGCACACAAGCATTAGCATTAATATATAAGCAAAAGTAAACAATAAGTTCATTTCACCTTCTTCTTTTTTTTTAATTCAGTACAATAAGTTCATTTCATCTTCTTTTTTTTTCTTTTTTTTTTTAATTCAGTACAATAAGTTCATTTCATCTTCTTCTTTTTTTTCTTTTTTTTAATTCAGTACAATAAGTTCATTTCATCTTCTTTTTTTTATACAGTACAATCAATTCTTTTCATCTCCCTTCTTTTCTAAAAATTCAACTTTGTTGGGGGTTTCACCTGACGACGAGAACGAGTTGCCATCGCACTTCTTCCCTGGTTAATCTGCTCTGCCTGAGCCGGATCTGTGGCCTCCGCCTCTTTGTTTGTGACACCTTGCTTTGGTGTTGGAGACTCCACTGTAGGGGGGTCTGTAGTCTCTTGGGAATCAGCTAATGGATCGACAACATTCTTCGATGGCCAGACGCTCGAAGTTTCGACTTGGCAACTAGCACTATCGTGCAGGTCAGTCACCATTGGGTCTTGTCTTGATGTGTATTCTGTTGCAGCGGAAAGTCCCTCCTTCTTCGAGACGTACATAGTATGAACGAGGGCTGTCGCCAGTCTTGCAAACTGTTGCCTTCTTCCAGGTTCCCTGGTCAGTCAACTGGACCCACACTTTCTGACCCGTTTTCAATGGTTCCATATTCCTTGCATGCTGATTATAGTGTTTGCTTTGTGTCTCTTGGGCCTTCTCCCTGTTGTCTGAATCGGTCAAATTGGAAAGCTCCTGGTTGCAAAGTTTGTGTGATGCTGGGCAGGAGTGATCTCAGTTGGCGTCCCACCATTATTTGAGCTGGGGCAAATCCATCAATGGGTGTGTTCTGATACTCCAATAGTGCCAGATACAGGTCACTCTTGCTCTCAGCAGCCTTCACCATGAGTCTTTTAGCTATTTGAACAGCCTTTTCACTTAAGCCATTGGACTGAGGGTAGTTTGGGCTTGAGGTTGAGTGTATTATTCCCCAGTCAGTCATGAATTGCTCAAATTCCTTTGCGCTGAACTGGGGGCCATTGTCAGTTGTAAGTCGCTTGGGAATCCCATATCAGACAAAGTGAGATTTCAGTTTGTTGATGACCTGCCATGACGTGGTGTTTGTCAGGCGATCAACCTCAAAGAACCAACTCATGTAATTGACAGTGACCATGTAATCCTGTCCATTGAGCTGGAACAGATCAGCAGCTACATGCTGGAATGGGTAGTCGGGTATTTTGTGCAGGATCATTAGCTCCTTCTGTTTGTTCATGGCAAACTTGGCGCATACCTCACACTGGTTGACCAGCCTCTCGATATCTTGAGTGATGCCTGGCCAGAATACAGACGTTCTTTCCCTCAATTTGGTCTTCACCACTCCTAGATGGGAAGAGTGTAATTGGCCTAATATGCCTGCTCTCATGCATCTCGGGATGACTTTGCGCTCCCCTTTAACAACAAGGCCATCAAGTTCTGCCAACTCATGGCGATAATTCCAGAAGGGCCCAAGTTTTCTGTCTAGGCTCTTTTGATTGTTTGGCCAACCCACTTGTATTGTTTGCAACAGGGAGTTCAGTGTTTCGTCTTTAGTCGTTTCTCTTCGTATTTGTGCTAGCCTTTGGCTTGCTATGGGTACAGTCTGAAGGACTGAGAGAACCAGAATTTCCATGTCCACCTGCGACTCAATGTCTGTATCCGCAAGGTGCAGGCGGGATAAGGTGTCAGCTACAGGGATAGTCTTTCCAGGTTTGTATCTAAGCTTGATATCATATGGCTGAATAGCCAACATCATTTGCTGCAGCCTTGGAGGTGCCCTTTGTATAGACTTCCTAAAGATCGACTCAAAGAGGCTTGTGGTCTGTGGTCATGCAGATCATTCTTCCGAACAGATACAGGTGAAATCTTTTGCAAGCAAAGGTTATTGCAAGCATCTCTTTTTCCATTTGGGAGTAATGCTGCTCTGTCTCACTTAGAGAGTGAGATGCAAAAGCGACAGTTGCTCCATCATTGATAGCTGGGCACCCAGACCATGCTGGGATGCATCTGTGATCACCTCTATCTGCCTGGCCTCGGGATCAAAGAAGGAGAGGTTTTTGGAGATTGCATTCTGAATCCCTCTCTTGGCCTCCTTGTGGCTTGTATTCCATTCGAACTTCTGCTGTTTGGACAGGTCTCTGAGGGGTTTGTTCAGTGTAGCCAGGTTGGGGATGTATCTAGACAAGTAATTGTACATTCCTATTAATGTCTGTAGTTCCTCCTGGTTTTGGGGTGTGGGCATGTTTTCTAACGCCTGGGTTTTCTCTGGGTCTGAGGCAATGCTGCTTGTTGTCAGTCTGTGTCCAAAGTAGGTGATGGAAGTAGTGTCAAAAACACATTTTTCTTTGTTGAACCGCCCTCCCTTGTCTTTTGCGACTTGGAGTACTGCCCTCAGCTTGGCGTCATGTTCAGCATCACTACAACCAATGCCTGCAATATCATCAATGATCAGCCTGATATCCAGTTCTGTAAAGACCTCCTCCATCTTTCACTGGCATTCGTCCTGCACTGAAATCAATCCGAATAGGTATTGGTTCCATTTATACCAGCCGTACATGGTGTTGAATGTTGTCAACTCAGAGGACAGTTTGTCCGTCCAACACCATCAACCAGTATCCATTTCAGGCATCCATCTTAAAGAACTTCTTTGCACCTTTGCACTTTGCTGCTACTTCATCAAATAAGGATATAGGGTAATGCAGTCTCTCAATTGCTCTGTTTAAATCAACAGGGTCCAAACAGATCCTGAGTGACCCATCTGCCTTTCTCACCAGAACCAAGGAATTCACCCACTGTGTTGGCGTGGTCACTTTTTCTATGACTCCAAGTGACTCCAGTCTGTCTAACTCCTCTTTGAACTTAGCTTGTAGTGCAAAAGGAACCCGTTTCGGTGGTTGTATAGTAGGGATTGCCCCCTCTTTCAGATATATCTTGCAGGTTCCAGACAGTGTCCCTATGCCTTCAAAGACATCACTAAATTCGTTTAAGAGTTTTTGGATGGCTGGTCTGATTGGGGCTGGATTGTTGACACTGAGGACAAACTTGATCAGCTGAAGTCGTTCACTGGACTGGCGGCTGAGGATAGATGCTCTATCTGTGCAGACCACATGGAAAGTATGGGTCTGGGGGGTTTGGTTCCTGTACTGAACTTTTAGGTTGGCTGTCCCAAGTACCTTTAGCTGTTCTCCAGTGTAGCTGGTCAGCACATCAGCAGTCAGTAGCAGTGCTGGCTTTCTTGCCAATTTGTTGAAGTCTTTGAGTGGCATAATGTTGGCCTTGGCACCAGTGTCTATTTTGAATGCCAGTTCACTATCATTTTCTGTCAGTTTTATCAGAGCATACGGATTTTCCACCTTTTCTCCTACATTTGCTGCACTGCTTCCCTTTTGCTGGGCACTTATGGCCTCTTGAGTATGGGCCACCACAGAAATAGCATGCAGGGGAATTTCTCTGTCTTTGAACCACTTCCACCTCCTGCTTAATTGGAATCTGCGCCTGTTTGTTAAGCATGAGTGCTTGGGTCTCTTGCACAGTTTCTATAGCTTGACTGCACTCAATTGCTCTAGCCAAGGTAAGTGCGGCTCCCTTGCTGAGAAGCCGCTCACGGATTCTTGTATTCTTGACTCCAAAGACCAACCAATCTCAAACTAGCTGGTCTTCTAGGGTATCAAATTCACAATCCTTGGCAAGTACTTTCAACTGAGTGACATATGACTCAATGGTCTCTCAATCTGCTTGGTTTCTCTGATGAAAGATGTATCTGGCAAAGATGGGGTTTGCACTTGGCTGAATATAATTCTCAAACTTGTCTAGATATTAAGGTCCAAGTGGAGAACACATCCTGTCCTTTTTCTCCAGTCCAGATCAGTAAGTATGAGCATTTCACTGCGTCTGATTTTCCACTTAGTGGACCAGAGAACATGAGCTCACAATGTCTCTTACATTTTCTCCATTCTGATTTTAAATTGGGGCTTGACCAGTTTATTGATGGAGCTGGTGTACTATCCATGTTGAACTTCTGACACCAAGTAATGATTTCTTTGATGTACTATTCAGTTAATACGTATATTTGACCCAAGCAACTGTAACAAAGCATAATAAGGCAACTGCAAGCAAGCACACAAGCATTAGCATTAATATATAAGCAAAGGCAAACAATAAGTTCATTTCAGTTAGGGTGAAAGCAAGTGAACACGTCACTTGATGCCATTTTTCTGTTTTTTTCATAATTCAATAATTACTTCTGGGGGAAATTACATTCTGAACCCTTAATGAGACCTAAAAAGGGAAAACAGTCTATAGTATCTTGCAGTTTAAAATCATGTCTCAAAAACATAATCTAGAAATAACCTTAAATTTTTTACCTTAAATTGCAGCTTGGAGCAATCTAAGGATTTCCTCCTTGTAGGCTTTGTAAAGAATTAAATACAGGTTGAACACTAATGGGCTGCCCAATCATACTTCCACTCTGCATCACTCCATTCAGCATCCACTCTTTGATTTGAAAGTTTCAAGACAAGTTGCAGACAGCATATTCTGACAGTCTATTCTAAAGGCTAGTGACTCTGTTTGAAAAGAATTAATTTCTCTGGTGGAGTCTGTATGATGTCCTAGATAGTTTCTTTGAGTGACATCTGGTAGAAGGGGTGGTGGAAAACAAGAATAAACCAGGGACAATGTTTGTTGAGATAAGTTTGAGGGCAGTTATGACATCAATGCATTTGCACCTATATGTTAGGCTTGGTAATTTGAGACAACAAAGATGCTCACAATAGGGGACTGTTTAGAATTTGCTAATCAATTTTGTTGTTTGCCTTTGGACTGCTTCTAGGATGAATTTGTCTTTTTGTAAAAAGGGGATGCAAGTGTCATGCCAACTTCGAGTTTTGGTCAAACCAGAGCTCTATATAGGGTTGTCATGACACCTGGAGAGCAACTGCTGATGGTTCTCTTTAATGTTCATAGGGTCTGGTTAGCTGATGAAGCAGCAATAGCAGCTTGGAAATCAAATTTAAGTTTCTCATCAACCAAGACACCCATATCTCTATCCTTGGGAACAGCCTCAAGTGGTAGGTCATTGAGAGTGCACCCAAAACATAATTTTTTTTCTCCAAAATGAAGGACATGGCATTTAGATGCATTGAAGCTCAATAATCAGGCATTTGCCCAATTATTAAGCTCATTTATATCATGTTGAAAAACATCTGCATCAAGCTAATTTCTGATACCACCAATAAGTTTGGAATAACCTGCATATAAAGTTAAATAATTGTGCACTACACTAGGGGCATCATTAATAAAAATATTGAAGAGGGTAGGGCCAAGGATTGTACCTTGCAGCACACCACTCTTGACTGGCAATGGATTTGAATAAATCAGCATTCCATGAGATGTGAATAATCTGACCTGTTGAGTCCTTTCAGCAAGGAATGCCTTAATCCAGCCAACAACATGATTGTTTATTCCTGCAGCATGTAACCTGACAATCAGTCTCCTGTGACAGACCTTATCAAAGGCTTTGGCTAGGTCAAAGAGGGTAACATCAACAGGACTAACAAATAACCATTTGCAGCTGATTCAAGCATTTCCTCATTAGCCAATTTTTTTAGAAATACATTTCTAAACTTTTGGTTACTAAAGACAGTTTTGAGCCCTTTTAGACCTTTAAGGGCTCAAAATATAATTTTCTCCAGAAAGAATTATTAACTATTAAACAGCACATAAAATCCATCATCCTAGCTAAATTATGGTTGTCAACTTCAAATTTACTGGCTATTTGATGCCCAACAGATCTAATAAGAGAATTACAATTTTGAGCCCTTAATGAGACCTAAGATGAGCAAACAGCCTACAGTAACTGACAGTTTAAAATCATGTATCTAAAAAATAATCTAGAGATAATAAATAGCTATTTGTAGCTGATACAGGAATAGTGACTGACATTTTTTTTTTTTTTTTTAGTCTTAAGAATGATATGCTATTTTGAAAACAAGAATTTGCTTTTGAATAAATTTTTAAAAACAGCCTGAAACCTCTGTAAATGACATCACAGCAAAACTGATGTCATTTTGAGGGGTTTCTGATACTTTTTAAAAACTTCTGTACTATTTCTTTTCACACTAACATTATACTATTTAGACTCATGAAAATGACAATTACTAACCCTGAATCAGCCTCAAATGGCAATTATGTCTCATTAGCTAATTTTTTTAGAAACACATTTCTAAATTTTTGAATATTATAGGCCATTCTGAGCCCTTTTATACCTTTAAGTGCTAAAAATATAATTTTCCCCTAAACAATTATTAAATTATGAAAGACTATTGGATAGTCATTAAGTGATGCATTAATTTTTATCCTAGCTAAATTATGGTTGTCAACTTCAAATTTACTGGCTATTTGATGTCTAACAGATCTAATAGGAGAATTACAATTTTGAGCCCTTAATGAGACCTAAGATGAGCAAACAGCCTACAGTAACTGACAGTTTAAAATCATGTCTCCAAAAAATAATCTAGAGACAACAAATTGCTATTTGTAGCTGATACAGGAATGCTGAGTTTTTTTTTTTTTTTTTTTTTTTTTTTTTTTTTTTTTTTTTTTTTTTTTTTTTTTTTTTTTTTTTTTTTTTTTTTTTTTTAGTCTTAAGAATGATATGCTATTTTGAAAACAAGAATTTGCTTTTGAATAAATTTTTGAAAACAGCCTGAAACCTCTGTAAATGACATCACAGCAAAAATGATGTCATTTTGAGGGGTTTCTGGTACTTTTAAAAAACTTTTGTACTATTTCTTTTCACACTAACATTATACTATTTAGACTCATGAAAATGACAATTACTAATCCTGAATTGGCCTCAAATGGCAATTATTTCTCATTAGCTAATTTTTTAAGAAACACATTTCTAAATTTTTGGGTATTATAGGCAGTTCTGAGCCCTTTTATACCTTTAAGTGCTAAAAATATAATTTTCCCCTAAACAATTATTAAATTATGAAAGACTATTAGATAGTCATTAAGTGATGCATTCATTTTTATCCTAGCTAAATTATGGTTGTCAACTTCAAATTTACTGGCTATTCAATATCTAACAGATTTGAAATTCTTATACAATAAAATATGGGCTAGATATAGCCTAACAATTTTAATGGGCCATGAAACTAATTAACAAGAAAAACAAACCATCATAAAATATAAAACCATAGAGAAATGAATATAACTAGGGCTATATATGGGACCATCAGAAGGGAGATGGGCAGTCCAAATTATGTATACAGAGTGAATTTTTTATTAATTCCTTTGTTCCTGCTTCCTATTAAATTAGTAAGAAGGAAAGTCACACTATTGAATATTCATTGAGTAGGTTAAGATACCCAGAAGGTGCCAGCTAGTCCACTCTTTAACAGCTAAATCATTGTGGCCTCTATCACACCACCTAGAAATCAGACTGTTTCACTATTAGATCTTCAAAATCCTTCTTCACATGTATATGATTAGCTTGAATATTTTAAGCATATACAACACTCACAATTTCAAAATACAAATATACAACAGTGGAGCCTAATCTAGACCATAAATTTAAAGCCTGAACCAATCTTAGAAAATGCTACCATATCTTATCTTTGATACAGAATCTTAAAGCTAGAAAAACATATTCTATTCATAGACACAGTAAACCTTGGGTAAATTTAATTAAAGACAAGTATTATGGAATAAATAAATTATATTTAAATAGGCCAGGGTGGAGAGGTAACTTTAGTCTAAATTAAATGTTGAATGAGCAAGATGTTTTCCAAGATTATAGGCTAGTCAGTCAATCTCAACTGGCCCAGTCTAAAACATCAGTGGGCTAAATTACAACTATCTAATCCTATATGCATAATGTCTAGTATTAAGAGCATGTTGTCTATGTATGGAAAATATACTTCTCATCAGAATATCTGACCAAGATTAGTCAATGGTTGAGCACTAAGAGTTACACCCTATATAATTTGGACTACATATTTTTACATTATTCTGGGAGTTAATGGTCTGTTCCATAATGAGTAAACCTTCAATGCCTACATAATGAAATTTAAGGTGCATTTAGGAATGATATGAGTAAGCTTTTATGATGGGTTAAAGTAGGTTAGTTCTCAGAATTTTATAGTGTTCCTTTATGAGACAAGGGTAGGCCCCAGCTAACACCTACGCTGTCATAAGCCAACATTTGCCTAATCTCCGAGCCTTTTAAAAGGACTAGCCTAGCTAGGAAAAAAATCACCAGCAAGCAGAACTTAGGATACGGATCCATTCTTTAGTTAACTGCTTAGATAAGCACAAAACTAAAATAGACGATTTTCAGGTAGTATACCTTCGTTAAATGACAAATAAAATATAAGAAAGGGCAAAATTTTTGACCCCATCATCTATTTCTTCTTCAGAATCCAAGTCGACGTAAACGACAGTTCGTCTTCATGCCAAGATGTTGGTGTTTATATCGTCCTAGACTACCGACCCTTCACGTAGATAAGAAAAAAAATAAGTTTTTCGACTCAAAGTAAGGAGCAATATCAAAATTTAAAAAGAACAGAAATCTTTGCGTATATGAGGGAGGTCTTCAAAACTCTACTCTTCATGCCAAGGTTTATTGGTACTTTTAAAAACGCTTCTTTTGTCTAATTAAATGACCGTCGTGTTCCAGGAGTCGTTATTAGAGAATAAATTAAAAAAAACTATTTATAAAAAAAAAATAAAAGAAAGGAAAAGGTTCCGTAAAGGCAGAGATGAATGGAAGCAGTGGCCGATCCAGGTGGGGGGCACGCCCCCTAACTTAGTGGTGGATTTGGGGATAATATCATGGTGCCATATTAAATATCATATTTTTCGTAAAGAGTGAATAGCTTTTCATGGCAGGGTGGTTTCTATAACTTACTGTTTTTTGTATAAATGTATTTACATTAATTTAAATTTCAAAATATTTATTAGAACTTTAACCCTCAGCAGATTTTAGAGTAAATTTATGACCATTTCCACAACCTACCTACGGCGTATAATCGTTGAGGTTCCTTTTATATTGCTGGCATTTCTTTGTTCGCAAGTTTATCCAAGTAAAATATTTTGCTCCCCCCGCTAAAAAATCCTGGATCCACCCCTGAGCAGACGTAAATTTAATTAGCTTCCTCAATAAGCACACATTATTTCTGCTCATTTTTGGCTTAACCCAACTCTTTGAAAAACTCATTCACGGAAAAAACTTTTTTAATTAATTTTTGTTCATTTTTTTGACGTAATCTTTTCCATGGAAAAAATCAATATGTTATATATTGTCGTTTTTTCTGTCGCAATCCACAGTTTGGCTACCTATTTGTACGTAGGAAAGATTGTTTCAGCACTTTTTAATCTGGACACAAATAAACGTATTTAATTTCATTTTATACCTCTTCAAACCTTAGCCTGAAAAATATTCAAGCCTCTTAGTCTGAAAAATAAAACTTATTATTATTACTAAAATATTCTTTCTTTGTTCTTTGATAACCTGGAGTACTTATACTCTCTTGATTAGTCTAATTTGTAAGAGCAAACGTAATAATAGCAGTAGCCCCGAAAGCTTCAACTTAATACCTCAAGTCGTTATAAAGATATTGCTTATGTGTCCTATCAGCAAACATATGCACAGTACATTTTTATTTAATTTCAAAGTATTATGGTGCATTTTCATAATTGTGGGGAATGGACACACCCAATATTTCTTGAGACATAGTTGCTGGCCGGCCCTGCTATGCTGAACAAAACAGCTGTCTACAAATTCGGACTGGATGTGTCTGGAAAATGAATGGACTTGGAAGAGAGGCTACTTGACCTCCAATTCCTTTATAATCTTAATAGGGGTACTAGAACTTACAATTTTGAGTCAAATTAGCTCCTTAAAATTTTTTAATGATCTTTTTAGCTATTACAGAGTGTTGCAGTCTACGATATTGCTTATAGTCCTCAAAAGCCTGCATGCATTTAGTTTTTTGTTTAATTGAAACTCCCCCTTAACGTTCCCTAGAAGATCTATCGGAATACCCTTAGCAGTAGTAATAGCATACAACTGCTCCCTTTTTGATCTTCTCCCTTATCACTTTCTGAAAGTTCCGAATTAATATACTCAGTCGTTCCTGAGTTATGACGGACGCAAGTTGCCCTTAGTAGCCTTAGTAGAATTTTAATCAAACAAGTCAAACACTTCGTGGTAACGAACTGTAGTAAGGAGCGACCCGGCTCAATAGTAACCAAAACTCTAAAACACAGAATTTTAATACAGTTAGTTACATCAAAAGAATTGTATTTTTATGCTGATTTTAAATATATAAGTTTCATCAAGTTTAGTCTCACCCATCAAAAGTTACGAGCCTGAGAAAATTTGAATTATTTTAGAAAATAGGGGAAAGCACCCCCTAAAAGTCGTTCGCTCGTAACGAAAATCACATCATCAAATTCAGCGTATCAAAGAACCCTTACCTTGGAAGTTTCAAGCTCCTATCTATAAAAATATGGAATTTTGTAATTTTTGCCAGAATACAGATCACTGATGCGTGTTTATTTGTTTTTTTGTTTGTTTTTTTCCCCAGGGGTGATCTTATCGACCTAGTTGTCCTACAATGTCGCGAGACGGCTAATTCTAACGGAAATTAAAAGTTTTAGTACCCTTTTTAAGTGACCAAAATGATTGGAGGGCACCTAGGCCCCCTCCCACGCTTATTTTTTCCCAAAGTCACCGGTTCAAAACTCTGAGTTAGCCATTTTGTTCAACATAGTCGAAAAATCTAATAATTATTTCTACCAGGACGACTCAATCCCCCAAAGTCCCTGGGGGAGGGGCTGCAAGTTACAAACTTCGACCATTGTTTACATATAGAAATGGTTATTGGGATCTCCAATTCATAGTTTCATTAAAAAGCCACAATTTCTTTGGGTAACTACTCTTGCCAAGCACTAATTGTGCGTCTTCGCTGGTCTGCGATTTAAAATGCTTCCAGAGATCTTCGCTGCTCTTAAGTGAGCCAAGGGCCTCGAAGCGATTCAATATCTCGATACTCTACTTCTGGCAAGTATCTGGCTCCTTTAGTTTCCCAATATCTGCAGCGACGGGTTTTCTTTCCGATCGTTGTGCATAGAGGTGAAGCCAAAGATCGGCGCACACAAGCCTATGGTCTGCGTTTCCATGCTCTGCTGATCTGTAAGTTCTGCAGTTCTTCACCAATGATCTCAGGCGTTTGGAAATAATGACGTAGTCAATCATCTTCTTTGTACGACCGTTGTTAGTATACCACGTGTACTGATGAATAGTTTTGCGTTGGAAGTAGGTGTTTGGAATGTAAAGGTCGTGATATCGGCACAGTTCAAGTAAGCGGAGCCCATTGTCGTTAAGTGGGTCGGGGGATACAGGACCAACTGTGCCATGCCATATACCCACATCATCGCGCACAGTCGCATTAAAGTCGCCAAGGAGAACAGTTATATTATGGGGGGAGTACTGTTGCAAGGCATCTAGACAAAGCAGAGTAGAAATCCTCCTTAGTCACATCATCAGAATCGTTGGTCGGAGCATAGCACACGATGACAGTCATCTTGCCATGCTTGTGTCCAAAGCGGGCCTTCATTAATCTGTCAGATACAGCTTCGTGTAAAAGTTAGGCCTTTCTTGTAAGGCTATTTAGTGCAAGGCCTACGCCATTCCTTCTCAAGCTTCCTCCAGACCAGAGCCATCAGTCACTGTTACTATTCCCTCTTCTCCGCTTCCGGTAAGATGGGTTTCTCTAATACCTGCAATTGACACTCTGTTCTTGCGAAGTTCTTCAGAGAGTAGGTTCTTTGACGCAGGTGCATTCAGAGTCAAGACATTCCAGGTGGCTGCTCGTAGCCCCTTTTGATCCATAAGGTTTAGTCTGTCAGTCTTTTTGACGTCGTCAGCATGTCCATTGACGCACGATGGTTGAGATCTTAAAAGGGAATCCGGGTCCGAGGCTATAAGAAAAGGAAAAAAGAAAATTATACCCATCATAACAACATCAAACAAATAAATATTTACTTTAAGATTTAATTTATCATTGATTCTTGATTTTATTTATAAGGATAGAATGAAGTTGCTTTCTTATATTTGGGAGAGATTTACTGTAATCAATTAAATGGCAGAAAAAGATGCCATGAACCCGTGATCGAAAAATATGGAGAAAACCGCGATCTCCCAGTGGTTAATTCAAGGTGCTGCATTTTCCATTTATGACGTTTTTCTTAAGCATGGTCAGGCTGCTTAGGGGAAAAATTGTTCGAACAAAATTACGAAGGCAGTTCCGACCGGTCATTTTACCTTAAATATAAAAGAACGAAAAGTGAATAATTCTGAGACAGGGAAAACATTAGTCAATAAATATAGTGTTTCAATTTTAGTTTTATTTGGACAGGATGAAGGCGACAGTAAATAACTTTGCAAAATTTGAAGAGTCTGTATAGGTTTCATATGGTATTTAAACGTAGACAAATAAATCAGGGGACAATATGTAAGATGGCAATGTACCAAAGCAAATTAAATGAGGCGTAGAATTTCATATGGGAAAAAATGTTGAAGTCTCCTTATTACACAAACTCCTTCGGCAACTTTAACGCGTGATCTATTACAATGTTCTTTAGGCGATAGAATTTCATCAATAATTATACCCAGATACCGCAGTGAAGTAACCCTTTTAACTCAAATATCTGTAGTCTGATCACTTATAGTCGAAAATCCTTTTGCTTTGTGTCCAATTCAACTATAAATGATTAATTTCGTTTTTGCAGCATTCAATGACAAACGATTAGCTTTTAGCCATACAATCAGCTGGGAAAAACACGATTTGCAGCTTCTCTTTGACATTCTCTTCCGACTGCCCTGCGAGTGTTGATCCTTTATCATTGGAGAAAAGGACATTCAGACTGTTGAATTCGTGATGCGGGTGGACAATAGACGCATTAGCTCTATGGATGATGTCCTTAGCGTTGATATCCCACTTTGGATTTGAAAAAAATTTTGACGCCAAGTAATTTAAAGGAAGACACAGAAATTTCAGGAGGGATAAGATTGAGAAAATAGGGCGAGGATTTGAGCAAACAAATCTGCACTATCATGGACTTAGAAGGGTTTATTGTCAAAGTCTAAGTCCGAGGCCTCATCTCTAATTTCATTGAGGATGCTCATAGGGTCGCTTATTAAATTTCTACTGCAGAAATCGGTTCGCTTATTAAAATTCTACAACCATTAGGTCACCAACAAACTTCCATCGGTCAGGAAATGCCCTCGTGAGGCTGTTCATCAGGACTGAAAAAAGAGGGGGCCTTGGCGTGTACATTTTCTTAAAACTGAAGGCTAAGCAAGAAATGACTTCAATTTTAAATTGCGAATCTTTTTAATTTTCAAACATTTTACCATACTAACACAGAAGCGAAATTATAATGTTCAGGCCTTGTCAAAACTGAAGTAGACCGCAATGCCTGGTTCAGACAAACTTGTTAAGTTTGGAAAGGATTGTAAACTGGCAATATTTATTGCAAACTAAAATACTTCTAGTTAAATATTAATTGCTTCAGTAGGTCAAGCTATTATGGAATGGTTCCCAAAAGAACTACCTGTGTTGTCTCGTGAGATAATATTTAGCATAATATAACAGGCATAAATGCAAAATTCGACCTTCCATGTATTTTTTTTTTTTCGGGTGGTTTTCAGAATTTTGGTTGTATCCTTTGCCATGTTAAATGAGCAGTTTGAAAACATTGGCTAGAGTAAAAATTTTTTGACCTATTCTGCATTAAAACTGGATCAAGATTTTGGAATGATTTCTAAGCTTATCTTTGTCAGGCTGTTTATCTTCTGATCACTTTTTAACCAGTGTCCCTTAAAGGTGAGACATTAAGTATTATTTGTAGCTTGAAAACCATTGCAGATAAACTTTAGAGGAAGAGGTGGCCTAGGCCTATTTTTGAAATTTTTTTGTGTGCATAAGGTTTTAGTTACATTTGGTGTTTTCACAATCAGTTCTCTAGCTGAGAGATGAACATGTCTCTTGGTATGATCTGGGGACAATTCTATTAAATTGCTTAGAGACAAGATGAACTAAATGCTTATATAACAGGCTAATGACTAACATAGCCTACTTATTAGGCAGCCTAAATTATTAAAACACCAGAAATGCATGAAATAATTATACAATACCTGAAAGGGTGAATTTCTAGTTGAGTGACTTCTTGCCATCTCAGAAAAGGGTTAGGTTAGGAAAATGAAACTTTCAGAGATGGGTCTACAGGCTAAAGTAGATCCCGGGAAGGTATTTTAAAATATCCACCTCCACTCCTTCTCCCTCTAGAGAGCCCTGAAATTTGTCTACATGACAGGTCCAGACCTATTGAAATTTTGACAAAATAACAGTTTACCTTTAATTTTCAGTTACCAGCTGCTTTTTCTCTGCCTTTAGTTCTGAAAATGCAATTGCTGTAATTTGAGTAGAAATCTGAGCCATATCAATGTTTTTTTTCTTCAAAATTTAGGAAATGTATTTGCGTAACTTTAAAACCTTATAAATTGGGATTGAGCAAAGTTGTAAAGCTGAAAACAATTTTTTTGTACTTCATTCAAGCAGAAGATCTATTTTGCAAGATTTCACTTTTATGACACATATTTTTGAAGGTCATCAAAAGTCAGGGCCCTCTAGAGAGAGAAAGAGTAGAGGTAGGTACTTCAAAATACCTTCCTAGGACATACTTTAGCCTATAGACCCATCCCTGAAAGTTTCATTTTCCTTACCTATCCCATTTCTGAGATAGCAAGAAGTAAATCAACTAGAATTTTACCCCTGAAAGTGATTTGCTTTACTCCCTTGCCCTCCTAATGTGCAGGTTTAGCAAAGCCTACAGGCTAATCCAAATTAGGTATAGGCTATATAGTCTATATTTAGGCTATTCATATAATTTAGATTAAAAAAAGTGGATAGGTATAACCTGTTGCACTTTTATGCTCTTTCCAGTTCAACAGTTGCTTCTTGGAGAAAATTCTATTTCAAACCCTTAAAAGGGGTCAAAACAGCCAATATTAATTAAAAACTTGGAATGTGTTTCTAAATAAATCTGGCTAATGAGAAAAATTTTCCATTTGCTGCTGATTCAGTATAGTAATGGTACTTTTCTGTTATAGCAACCTCACTTAAGAAGTGAAGTTTGGTTAATCCTAATGAAATATATCAAAATATTATGAAAATATACTTTTAAACAAATTTAGGCAATATATTTGCAAGTTAGAGAGGAAGGGGCAAAGTATAGCAGTTCTACATGCAAATTGTGTTAGGCTAACTATAATTATTCTTCATATTATGAAGCTAGAATTATTTTCTAACTTTATGCTGTCCAAATACTTTATCCTCATCCCCCTTTAATGTGCAAGTATATAGCCCAAATTATATAAACCTAATAAATTCTGTCACCTAGTACTTATTTTTCATCAAGTGTAAGCTAATTGTCTCTTAATACAGACAGATGAAAAATTTGTAAATTTTTGCTGTTCATAAGTGAACATACCACTTAGTACCTTTTTACAAATATAATAATTGCTTCTATAGCAAATCCAAATTCAAGTCCTGTTTGAGCTCTTGAAACCTAACCTTAATTTGCTGACATTTTGAAAATTTAAAGAGCCTACTGCTTCTTCTTCTTCTTCTTCTTATTCAGCAGACGGGCTTTTCAGTTGATACTATTTAGCCCTTTTCCTTTTGGCTCACTCTGTGAGATTGACAGAGCTATGGAGCTGGTTTGTCTTGTATGATTTGTATCTGCTCAGATTTCTTGAAGTATATCTTTTGATACCAGCAGTTGAATTATAAGAGAGTATATATTGATCTCTGTGCTCTGCGGGAGAGTATGGTCAGCAAGACTCTTGGCTGTTGGTGGAATTTTGTGGTGTTTGAAGCATTCTAACATTTTACGTCGCAGGGTATACTGTGCAGACGTCAGCATATTACATTCAAATAGGCAGTGATCTATTGTTTCATTCTTAAGATTACATGACCTGCAAAGGGGGGACGAGGGAACTTCGCCACTTGAATTAGGAATCTGATATGAAAATGCCTGAAAATTTAGCCCATTTGAACCTGACCGAATCCTATGATAAATCTTGGAAAGGTGCTTACTTGGGAAAGGTGATGGGGTAGGATTCTTATTAATTATCAGTACCTCTGTAAATCTCCAGCGGTAAATATCTCTAATGGGGATTGGTCTCCCACTTGGCTGGTCAATATTTAAAGCATTTTTGGCTATTTCATCTGCCTTATGGTTACCTATTATACCTGAGTGGCTTGGAATATACTGTATATGAGTTAAAATACCATTTGTAGCAAAAATATCAATAATCCTAAGACAAAGAAATGTGTCAATATCCATCTTATTTTGAGAAGCTGACGAAAGAAGCTCTAGGCTTGACAAAGAATCAGAATATATTATAATATTTTTAATATTAACTTTCATATATTCATTAACCATGAGGAAATCTAGTGCCATGATTATGGCGTTTAGCTCGGCAGACATTACAGATGAATTATCTTGTAATCTCTCTCCTAAAGCGATATTATGGGTTGGGAAGAAAGCTCCGCTTGCCACTTTCTCATTCATTTTGGACCCATCTACAAAAATTTGGAAATAATTTTTATAAGCAACATTATTTAGTTCGGCAAATTTTTTCTGAATAAAAGAAATGGGGGTAAGTTCTTTGGTCCACTTTGAGAAGTCAGTCTTTATTATGGGGGTTGACCAACTCCAAGGGGGGGTTTGGGGGAATGTGGGTGCAATAGATTTTACTGGCACTGGGAACTTCTTCTGGATATTTGCATATTCATTTGCAACGCCTCTAAACATAGATGGATTTCTTAACCAGTTATGCAGGGTATGAGAATCATTGGCTTCAATTTTTGTAAGGTACTTAATTAGTAGAGATCTTCTTCTTTCATTTATTGGTGATAGTCCACTCTCAGTAAGCAGAAACTTAGTTTTTGTTGGTTTCCTAAGACCAAATATAAGACGAATTATATCATTTTGTGTCGTTTCGATTTTTTGCATGTGGGTCTTAGCACAAGCACCATACACTATGAGGCCATAATCAATATGGGGCCTTATATATGATTTATAAAATTGGATTAGTGTTTTCTCATTACAGCCCCAAGGTGTGGCTAGTAGCCTTTTAATTATTCTTGTTTTTCTATAGCACTTTTTTATTGTATTTGTGATGTGGAGGTGGAAATTTAGTTTTTGGTCAAGTATGAGCCCTAGGTAATTAATTTGATTGTCCTCTGGGATAAGTATTCCATTTAATGTTAGCCTAGCATCATAATGATTTCGCTTATGGTGGAATTGGATAATTTTTGACTTTGTGGGTGCAGTAGGTAAAATGGACTTTTGGGAGAACTTTTCAAATTGGAAAAGTGCATTTTGCAACTTTGAATGCGTAATCTCGAAGGTATTGCCAGTTGCCCATAATACCAGATCGTCAGCGTACTGTAGATTGGTATGTGGGAGGTTCATGTCCCACAGAAAAAGTGAAAATAGGAGGCAGCTCAGGACTGCACCCTGTGGAAGGCCTTTGGTTATTGGAGTTTTGGGTGAAGAGGCTGAACCTACACAAACAATGAAACTTCGGTTTTCTATAAAGGATTTTATGAAGGATACAAGTTTGGGGGGTAGTCCAAGGTTTGTAAGTTTAACTAATAGAATCTGGTGGTCAACATTATCATAAGCTCCTTCAAAATCTAGGAATGCAGCAGTTAAGACATTATTTTTTGATAGGGATTCATTTATTGCATTTGTTAACACTATGAAAGCATCTGTTGATGAGTGGTGTTTCCTGAAGCCAGTTTGAGTATGAGGTATCAGATTATTCTTCTCAACAAACCAAAGCAGCCGATGGTAAATCATTTTCTCCATTAATTTTCCCAGCACTGGGGTAATCATTATGGGTCTATATGACTGAGGGTCATGTTTAGGTTTATTTTTCTTTAAAATTGGTATAAGAGATGAACATTTCCAGATATTAGGGAATGTGGATGTAGCCCATGCATGGTTATAGCAATTTAGGAGCTCCTGTTTGTACAAAGGGGAAAGATTCTTTATCCATATAGGGTGTATATTATCATAGCTACTTGTAGCATTGGCCTTGATATGCTGAATTGCATTATTCAATTCATGTATCGAGAAGGGATGGTTTATATATTCTGAACCTGGTCGGGGCTGGTAAATAGGATTTGTCATGATTTGTGTGGTGATATTTTGGTTTTTTGATGTTAGCTTCTTTGAGAAAAGGGAGGCAAATAATTTTGCCTTATCAGTGTCGTTATCATAGTGGGAATTCTCATGTATTAGTTCATACATAAGAGGGTTGGAGGATGTTTTTTTCCCACAGATTTTGCTTATAAGTCTATGTATTCTTGGCTCAGATGTTTCTCTGGAAAGATTATTTGCAAAATTATTCCAATAATTATATTTGGCATTAGTTATTGTTCTCTTGAGGTTAGCCTCTGCTTGTAATTTACTTAAATATGTGTCAGGGGATGGTTTTCTTAGGTATGCTCTCCTAGTTGCATTTTTTATTCTCCACATAATTTGGCAATCTTTTGTCCACCATGCTTTAGGGGTGTGTTTAGGGATGGTTTTCCTAGGTGAAGTTCTGGGGATAGCTTGATTAGCTGCATTTGTTAATATTGATGTCATAGCTTCAGCACACGTGTCAGCAGTTACAACTGAGGTATGAGATTTCTGGGTTAAACTTAGGACTTCTTCATTAAGCTTATTTCTAAACATGGTCCAATTTGCTTTGGTGTTGACATATTTAGGGATATGTGGGAGAATGTTGGCTGGTTCATTTAAAGAGGATACTATTGCAAAATGGTCAGTGCATAGATTTTCAATTTTCTTAATATAAATTTTATTTAGTATATTTATTGAAACAATTTGTAGGTCAATAGTTGAAAATTTACCACTTTTGGGGTTAAAATATGTATTTAGATTAGGAGGGGTAGCAATTGCTAAATCGGCATTATTTGAAATCAATCTTTCAATGAGCTTACCAGCTTTATTTGCTGGCTTATCCCCCCACAGAAGACTGTGGGCATTAAAATCCCCGCAGATGATTATGTTTTTTAGCATATTAGAATTAGTAATATAAGTGAAAAAATCCATGGCATCTGTAGTCTGGCCATTGGGGTTATAAAGACTTAATATGTATGTTTTTGTATTATTTATCCAAACATTGATGCCAATAACATCAACATCATTTGAAAAATCTGGGAAATTAATACCGCAAAATTTAATATTATTATTTAAAATTATAGCTACGCCACCTCCTTTTCTCTGAGAAGACCTATCCTTTCTCAGGATAGTATATCCTGGAAACTTTGTTTGTTGGTTATTAGTCAAATGGGTTTCTTGAAGGCAAGCAATATCAATGGAATTTTTATTCATAAAAGATAAAAGTTCATTTAACTTATTTTCTGAAAGTGATCTTACATTCCACTGAAGTATTGAAATATGCTGCTTTGTTGTTTTAATTTTCATTTTGCTGTGTATCAATCTTTAGCTTTGCTAGGAGCAGAGCAAGATCTTTTTTTGCTTGGATATGCATGTGATTGGGTAGGTACAACTTTGCCAATTCGCTTATTATTTTTGCTTTTTGTGGTTGTTTTAGGTTCATTGACTGTACTGCATTAGAATTTAGTATAAATAGGCACATGTTAGGTGTTAATTCATTTGGATATTCATCTGGCTTTTTGTTGATAATTTGATTAATACCCGTTAATACTTCTGATTCATTTCTACTCGGGAGAGGTGGCCATTCTGATATTCTATCATTACTTGTAGAGGCTGGAAGGTTTGTCCAGGGTGAACCTCTCTTATAGGAATGTGAGCTTGGTTGCTTTGAGGAAGGAGTCTTATTGGGGGTGCTTGATGCTTTTGGTAGAATGGTTGGTCTGTGGGTGAGAGGGTTGGGTGGTTTCATAAAGTTTTTGGTCAGGTGTGATTGAGCTGCATTTGCTTCCATTGCTGCAAAAGGGTAAGGTATGTTTTTTTCTGTTGCTATTTGGAGTGTTAGTGCTCGTTTTTTATATACAGGGCATAAAGTTTTATTAGTAGAATCGTGGGGACCATTGCAGTTGATACATTTTGGCTGATTGTTTTTACAATTTATCATTCCAGTGGGGTGGGAGTTTTTACAAGAATTGCATTCATGTAATGTTTCACTGCATGTGTTTTTTGTGTGTCCTAGTCTTAGACATTTTTGGCATTGGATAGGTTTTGGCTTGTAGGGCTTGTGGGGTTTCCTTTGTCCAAATAGGAATATCTGATCCAGGTTATTATTTTCTTCTCTTAGTGTGAATAAGAAAGACTTGCTTAACTTTTGGCCATTGGCATCTGGTTTACCCAATTGGGTTACATCAGCTACTGGGATTGGGTTACCAGTTCTGTCAGAGAGTCCTTCTTTTAGATCCTGAATAGGAATTTCTGGAGGGATGTTATACACTACTATTTTAGTTGGGTTTTGGTTTGGGGACCAGAGAACAGATTTTATTGGTATGTTAAGAAGAGATTTTGAATTCTGTAATATGTCTGCTGATTTAGAATCTTGAAGGGCTATTAGCAGAGATCCATCACGGTTAATGTTTAATGAAAACATTGATTTTAACATTTTAAAGATTGCAACCCTCAAAAGAGCTACCTTTTTTATCTCAAAGGGGGTATCTGGAGTGATTTTTAAGTAAATTCCAAGGTTTTGTGAGGGGAATGTTGGATTATGGGAAGGGGTATTATTTTTGATTGGTGAAATCTTTTTCCTTTTTTTTGAGTTTCTTGATAGGACCTCCTGAAATTCATTTTCAGTCTCATCCTGTATTGTGACATACGCCCCGACTTCCACCATTGTATTATTCAATGACCCCTCATGTGAGCTTTGAGAAAGTTGACTTGACCAGCCAAGGGGTTGAATGTTTTCAGTGGTACTTGGGGTAGGGTCAGGGGGGATTTTTTTAGGTGGTGTTCTATGCATTGCCTATTGGAATAAGCTTTAATACAATCAAAAAAAAAGAAGGGAAAAATTGATAATATAAAACCAGACTGTCTGCCACTCGTTCAAAGGGAGGACTTCACCATCCACAAAAAAACACTATAGTGTTGTCTAGAAGATGGTTTGGTATAAGATTGGTTCAACTGACTGCTGATAAATCTGGGTAAATATCACAAGAACTTTTATTATAAATTTCTTTAAGCGTTGCTGTTGCTGTGCTTAGAACCTTGTGGGATATTTATCTACATCTTCTTCCATCAGCTTTCATATTTTTGATATTTTGTTAAAAACACATTTGTTAATTGAACATTCAGCATCAAGGAAGAAGAAAATTGCATAATATTGTAAAATTTATTTATCCAACTTAGTCATGGAAAATAGCGCTTGTGGATTATATAACATTAAAAAAATGGATTTGTAATGAAGCAGTAAATTTGAGACCATTGTTTTAAGCCTTTTCTATACCCAAGAACTAGAAATATTTGGGTCATTTTCAACAGCTCAAAAAGTGCTTAAATTTGAATCTGGAATAGAATCAATCATTATATTTGTAAAGAACGTGAAAAAGCATCAAGTGGTATGTTCACATTATTTGTAAGTCAACAATATGAACAATGATAAGTTTACTGAAAAATCTTCTTGAGTGGGGTTGCTATAACAGAAAAGTACCATAGTAATTATTATTTTCATTTATAATAACAGCAGACAGTTAACTTTCTCACTAGACAGTTTATAAAAATATGTGTTTAAACTTTAGGCCTCAAAACCACAATTGCCCTAGAAGTAACTATTGAATATGGAAAAGACATAAAAAAACCTATCAAATTATGCACTCAAAATCTTCCTAGCTATGTTATATCAATATGTACATATTTACCTCAAATTATTTATTTTGCAGGTATTTTTCTGTTTTTTGGTTTCAATGACTACTTGTTTGCCATTAAATCTATTTGAATGAATCAATCAACAAATAGAAAAGTACAGAGCCAATTTTATAATTTTGTTCTATATATTTGCACATTAGGGGGTTGGAGATAAAGTAAAGTAAAGCACTTGTAGGAATGATATAACCTAAGCATGTATTTAGGATTTTAAAAGTTTTTTTTTAAGTGTTATTGTGTTGACTATTCAGTGTTCTTGACTGTATACTAATGTAAATTTCATTATTTATATGGGGGTAATGTGGAATGCATGGTATCATTATAGCTTCCCTATACTCTAGAAAGAAACACTTTAAAATTCTCAAAAGTTCTGTAAAATATTCCTAAATACTTATTTATATCATTACCTAATGTGTACCTTAATTATCTTAATTTATACTTTGGAGCAAATTAAGATCCTTCTTGATCTGTCACTTGCTCCATAGTTAATAATGTGGCTGATCAAACATCAGATGTGTGCCAGATACTACCATCAAACACCATTCCACTTGACATCCAGTAACTTCTTGATGGCTTCATCATTGTGTGCTGAAGCTGTTGTTTCTGAGAGACTGTTCCAATGGTTGACTACACTGTAGGAGAAAAACTGTTGATGGTGTTGAGTTTTGACTTATGGCTTGAACAGCTTCTTTAAATGTCCCCTCCTATCAGTGTCACTATTTTGGAAAGTTGACAAGTGAATTTGGGGGGGGGGGTCTTCTGAAATTAGCTCATAGATCATAAGCATATCAGCTCTTCATTGTCAGTACACTAGTGTAGATAATTTCAACTCCTTCACATATTCATCAGGAGACTTGTCTTTCATCTTTGTTACTACCTTAGTAGCTTTTCTTTGCATCTCTCCCAGATACTGTATGTCACCCCTGTACTTTGGTGATGCTATGTACATTCCAAAGCCAAGGACTGGCCTGACAGGGGTCTTGTACAATTTCATGAATGTATAGTTAGATCTAATAATAAATAGTTCTCTTCAAAAGGCCAAGGACAGAGTTTGCATGAAACACAGCTTGCAGCAACACAGTCTTTCTGCAAAAAGTCTCCCTCTCCTAATGTTCAAATATATTCCCCTTGAATGGCAAACAAGCAAGATAATGCCAACAAGCAATGAGAAGAATAGAATTGGCATGTGGAAAATTCAGTGAGTATGTATAATTTGAGGTATATATTTGACTATTAAAGGGGATCTATTTTATTGATAAACCTTCATTAATAATGCAAGAATCTAAGCCATTTTAGAATGTTCTTAAAGTTGTTTTCAGAATTTTAGTGTTTCTTTCTAGAGAAAAGGAATGTAGGGGTATTCCCCCTTTTCACATAATTTTGTTAGAAAGAAAGTGAACACATCACCTGATGCCTTTTTTATGCTCTTTTAAAATATAATAATTGCTTCCATGAAAAATTCCATTTTGAGCCCTTAATTAGGCCATGAGATGCAACTTATTACCTTTTGACCATGATGGGAAGTAGGAATTGATCCAGGGGGGGGGGTTGAGAGGGTGAGCACATGTTTAATGAAACAGTGACAATTTTAATTCATATAATCAGTTTCAATAAAAGTTTACATCATCACTCCATGTTGAAGCAGTTTTAAAATGAAAATGGTAAGTTTTTAGCTTCAGAAACCAACATTAATTACTCCCAGGCATAGCTAGTATAATCATAGCTTTGCCAACATTTTTCTTAAAATTGGCATTTAATACTTAAGCAGCTCAATGCCAGTGAGAGAGGCAAAAAAGTCTTCCAAACAGCTCTAAGTCTGCTGTAATTGGAATTGTGGCTAGTCTTATTGTCAAATAACAGTAGTAAGGATGCTTCATTTTTGGGAATTAGTGCTAATAAGGTGATTATAAAGTGATATAAATTATATATATAGTAATTATAAATTATAAAGTGATTATAAAGTGATATAAGGTGATATAAAGAGCACTTAATAAATTGCTAATAAGGTATTATATATGCACTAATAAAGCTCAAACAAAACACCATCCAATTTTTTCTTAATTTATTAGGTTGCAGCTGTGCTACAATATTATCTATTATCTTCTTCTTCTGATCTTAGATTTAAAGCAATTCATATATCTCAATGGCAGGAAAGGACTAATTGGTAACTCTTATACCCTGTATAACATTTTTTATATTGTCTTGCAATATAAATTTTTTTTTTAATTTTAGTTTTATATTGTCTTGCAAAGAAAGGAGAGACAATAAGGAGAAAAGAATAATGGAAAGAATATATAAGAAAAGTAAGGCAATAAGGAAAGATTACTAGTTTAGAGAAAGGTACCATAATAAGAATGCTAGAAAGAAGTGGATATGAGTATTAATTCTTCAGTTCACCATATACATGCATTAGGAAAAGGTAGGGTCTGTTCTGTGCAATTTTTGTAAAAGCTTCTTAACATTTAACCATCTTAAGACTCTTCACTATTCATGGTAAGGCTCAACCTAAATTTGGGCATTCAAGTTAAAATCAGAATTTGTGGGTGAATTGCCAAAATTGGCAGCATAAAATGTAGCACTAGTAGAAATATAAGCCTCTATCCATTTTGGTAACCACCAGGGGTGTACATGCATACTCAATTTTTCTTGCACTTTGGAGATACAGATGGCAAGAGAAAATGATAAGAGGTCTGCTGAAGCAAAAGCTGAAAAAGCAGTACTCAAAAGAAAAAAAAACTACAAGATTTCAAATAAAATCTTTGTGTCCTTATTCATTCTGTAAAGGAGCATTGAATTTCTAAAACAGAAAAAACACATTTCTAATTTTGATGTTTCTGATTATATAGTAGGTACATTGTTGTTTTTTATATTATTAAATGAAAAACAAGTTTCTTCAACTGAAAGTTAGGAGTAATATTAAAACATAAAACAAACAGAAATGGTTCCTAATGTGAGGGGGATGGTTCCCTCCTCCTTTTTTTCATTGATTATGCTAAATTTCTTTAGTCCTTAAAGAAAACTCTTATTTCGATTAAGTAGCCTTTATGCTTCAGGAGTCATTCATAAAGAATTGGGACAAAAAGAAGTTAAACTTTACCATAAACACTGAGGGATTGAGGAGGGGACAGCACCTCTCATATCTATATATATATAAAAATAAGTTGTCTGTGTGTGTGTGTGTGTGTGTGTCGAGTGACATCATGTTTGTGTGTCGACTGACGTCATGTTTGTTGACTGACGAAATTACAGACCGAAACATCGGGACACAAATGACGACCGGGACACCGGGACATAGGGAATATAAATGACGACCAGGACACTCAAAGAGAAAGCCACCGGGACACAAGGAATGTTCGATTAGCAATCACCATCAACAAAGCACCAGGACACAAATGACGACCGGGACACAGGGAATATAAATGACGACCAGGACATAAGTACAAAAAAAAACAAAAAAAAGGTAAAAACTACAAAAAAAAACTAAAAAGAAAAAAAACCTAAAAACTAATAAAAAACTAGAAAAGCTAAAAAAAACTAAAAAAACTAAAAAAGAAAAAAAAATAAAAAAAGGAAAAAAAACTGAAAAATAAAGGAGAAAAACAAAACTAAAAAAAATAAAAATAAAAAAAAACTAAAAAGGTAAAAACTACAAAAAAACTAAAAAAACTAAAAAAAAAAGTAAAAACCAAAAAAAAACTACAGAAAAAAAGGGGAAAAACACAAAAATTTATTTCATCATATACCAATTCAAATACGAATGTATATACAGACCGGGACACCGGGACACAAATGACGACCGGGACAAAGGGAATATAAATGAAACCGGGACACAGGGACACAACTACAATGGGGACACCGGGGGGCACAGGGGGATACATAAATGACGACCGGGACACAGGGAATGTTCGATTAGCAATCACCATCAACAAAGCTCAAGGGCAATCATTAGAATCATGAGGTATAACTAAAAAAAAACTAAAAAAAAGGTAAAAAACTAAAAACTAAAAAAAGACCAATTCAAAAACGAATGTATATACAGACCGGACACCGGGACACAAATGACGACCGGGACACAAGGAATATAAATGACGACCGGGACACTCAAAGAGAAATTACATACTGGGACACCGGGACACAAAGGACGACCGGGACACAGGGAATATAAATGACGACCGGGACACAGGGACACAACTACAACGGGGATGCCGGGGGCACAGGGGGATATATAAATGACAACGGCGACAGGGAATGGTCGATTAGCAATCACCATCAACAAAGCTCAAGGGCAATCATTAGAATCATGAGGTATAGATCTGAATACGGATTGTTTTCCCATGGACAATTATATGTTGCATGTTCAAGAGTCGGTAAACCTGACAATCTATTTATATGCACAGATAATGGGACAGCAAAGAATGTTGTATATTCGCAAGTTTTACGTAGTTAAAAACATAAATATATATCTATCTGTATTCACAGGTGGGACACAGGGACACAACTACAATGGCGCGTAACTAATATGGCGCGTAACGACTTACGCGCGCGGGGGGGCTTGGGGGTGGCGCGAAGCGCCCCCACCAACTAGGTGTTGGGGTGGCGCGAAGCGCCCCCACCAACTAGGTGCACCCCAACAGCTAGTATGGAATAAATTCTGTTTGTTTTAAGTGTTGATGTCACTTCTTACTTTCAGCAGAAAGAGTTTATTTTTGGTTTAATTTCTAATTGTTTTTCAAATAATGCTAGGGGATCCCTCCCCCTTTGTGGAAACACTCCCACATAAAAATTTCCTTCATGAAAAAGTCCTGCTGTGAAAATTTCCCTTCCTCCCAAAAATCCCTGTTGGACAATTCCATTCTTGCTGAAAATTCTCCTTGGAAATTTCCCACATGTAATTCCCCCTGTAAGCTTCTGCATACTTTTATCATAAAAGTAACTTTTTTAATTAATCTCTGATCATTTTTCAAATTGCTCCTGAAATTTCCCCTCCTTGGGATTTCTTTCTGGAAACTCCCCCCCCCCACAACAAAAAGCTCTAATGGAAAATGCCCCCACCTCACACGAAAAAATAGACTGTTCCAACTCTGCAGAAAATTCCCCCTGGAATATATCCACATAAAAAATTCAATGGCCAAAGAGGAAGTAAGACATTCATAAAATGAAATCCTTATGTGAATTCTGGTAAATCCACTCCATTTCCCAAGGAAATGGAAAAAATCCCAAGGAAACTGTTCTCCAAACAGAAAATCTCCCCGTGGGGAATGCCCCTCCCCATTGAAAATCACCCAAGTTTTTAACTGAAAGTAAGAAGCAACATTAAAACTTAAAACGAACATAAATTATCACGTATATGACGGAGGT